>NC_134983.1:18484848-18787878 GCF_050947335.1 Megachile rotundata
TTGTACCAATTCGAATTGATTAAACCATTAATCTTCTCGGTATAATTTCCACTGCGCTAAAATATCACTCGAATTCTCTAAACCTAATTACGAAAAAACCTTTATTACTTTTAATAAAATAATCACCTTTATTAAAACTGATAGTTAATTTAATATTTTCGAAGCAGACCGATTAGCTTTTTAATTGGATCGTTCATTGTGAACGACAGACGATCAGAAGAAACTTCTGTTTGAACAATACGAGAACCAGAAGCTCCTTGTCGCAATTATAATTCTATGCGAACGAAATTAAAAACGCGAGATCGGAGGAAAGCATTGAAAGCTCGTCGTTGTTCCAACTTCTGGGCTTTAACTATACAAAGACCGACCGTTGGATAGTCCAGCGGATAATGGTTTTTCCTATTCGTCGAACGGAATCAATTGTCCCGGAATATATCAGGACGGATCTCTCGATCGCTTCCGGTAGCGTCTCTGACGTTCGACGAGCGGAAAACCTGGCTGACAGTCGCATAAAACGCGGACAAAAGCGAAAAATCAATCGGAGCATGCGTACGATCAATTGAAATTTTCAAAGTCCTGAACAGATCCTTTATACCGCGATTACGCTGATATGAATTTGTCTGTTTTTTCACTTGAGAGCATTGCACACTGATAAGTTCTTAAATAAACTTTAAATATTGTTGACAATTCTTAATTCTATATAATTGAATCTTTTATTGAGTATATTGAATCTTTATGCAGTTGATTATTTCGAATCTTTATGCAGTTGAATTTGGTAGAATTGAATTCTCTGATGAAGCAGGCTGGACTCGATGACTTATCTGTGCTAAATCTGAAGATACATAAAATACAGTACCCTCGGGACAGTTTTTATGACGTTTAAATTTAAGGAAAACTACTAGCTTCATCTATTAAAACATGTTATCTGAAAACAGTATACCTCTCCTACAAGATACAACAATCAGTATCTTGAATAAAAAAAATTAATTTTGGCAAAGTAACTAATTCTTTTCTTTCTATTTATTATGCCGAGATACTGTGGTTATCATTCTTCGATAAACTCAATTATATTCGAAGATCTACTCAATGATCCCACAATAATACTCATTGGCAAAGTAAATAATTCTTGTTCTTCTATTTATTATGCCGAGATACTGTATATATCATTCTTCGATAAACTCAATTATATTCGAAGATCTACTCAATGATCCCACAATAATACTCATTGGCAAAGTAAATAATTCTTGTTCTTCTATTTATTATGCCGAGATACTGTATATATCATTCTTCGATAAACTCAATTATATTCGAAGATCTACTCAATGATCCCACAATAATACTCATTGGCAAAGTAAATAATTCTTTTCCTTCTATTTATTATCCCGAGATACTGTATATATCATTCTTCGATAAACTCAATTATATTCGAAGATCTACTCAATGATCCCACAATAATCACGACTTGGTGCGTGTCGGGATGTCTGTAATTAGTAATCGTCTTACGTTATTGTACCAACAAGATCCAGAAAAGGAAGAGTTTTTTACGTGCGGGTATAGCGAGTGCGCAAGATCGCTGCAAGGAACTCGATGCAGCAGGAGTAGAAGCAGAAGCAGCAGAAAGACGAGCAGCCGGGTCAATGACGTGAAACAGCCATCTTACACGGTTGTACGGATCCCCGCGGAGTTGGGTCATCGAGCTCTCCATCATATCCACCAGGGAATTCCACGAGGACACGGAGGCGTATCTAGCGAGACGAGGCACCGGCTATCTTTCCATTTACAGCGTGTCATGATGAATTCGGGACGTTGAAGAGCGAACGGGAACGAACGGGGAACGGTATAAACAGAGAGGGACGATCGGGGACAGGAATATATTTGCATAGCCGGAATTGGAACACCTGGATACGTGTCCGGAGAGAAATTGCACGAAACGTCCTTGCTCATTTCTGCCAGGGTTCGCCGGTTAATTCGAGAAAAGTGCTTGGTTAATCTACCGTGCGATTTTCTGGAACGAGTTCGATGCACGGGAGAAGCCTGCTCCTACGACTAACCGACCGAACGAATGACTCTCGTTAAAATAATACTTCTATCATATTTTCGCCCGCCACGGGGAGCAATTATGCGACGAGGGCAAGTCTCGTCTTACTTATAGATGTATCAACGGGTATACGCTCGTTCTCTTTTACGGATCTTTTCAGAATTTTCTCCAATGAAATTGAATTGACTGAAGAATTTCAATAAGGAGGGATTTCAAATTTGGAGATAAAGTGATTTCAGAATATAGAGATCTTTGGATGTAGGAGTGTTAAATTTGCGGATTTGGGGATATAGAGATTTTATAGTGCAGAGGATTTTTATTTAGGGATATTTTGAGAAGTGGAGATTTAGGAATGTGAGTGTAGCGAGGTGGGCTCTAGAAATTTTGTCACATGACAAAATTTTACATTAAATATGAAATACATATCTACGTACAGAAAGTGTCTTAAATTACATCTGACTCTACTTGTCTCTCTTCGACGTTTCTTTCTTCCTGCATTTCGCTGTTAATCTCATCACATTTCCTGTCCCCAATTTCACTAATTAGTGCAATGAGTTTTTGTCACATTACCGCTGCACCATGACAGCAATTCTTAATAAACACGTTATGATATATCGTGTAATCATTGACAGTCGATTAACAGTTTCGATAATCAACCAATATTCTCCTTATTAATTTTCGTCGCCGACAAAGCTTTGAATGGTTAATATCTCGATCAACATTTTTCTCGCAGCCGCCGGCAATATTAACAAATTTCAATTTTAATATCCTTCGTAAACACTTTGTCGTTCAAGTCTATTTAAGTGTTAATTCTTTCAGCTATCTGTTCAATGTAGAACTTTACCGTACTTTATTCTCTTTTCTTCCATGCAAATTTCCCTGCAAATATCGTTGTGCAATCGAAGTTATAATTATCTCGCATTTCTGTTCAAAAGTTTCCAGGATACCTTTTTAAATTAGATCTTCCGTAACAAAATCTTAGATCTTTGCATTTATATCTCCGCGGGTATTAATATTTTAACGTCACACTTTTGCTTCCTACGATTCGTCTTATTTATCATCCTGTTTACGTTTTGCTTCCCCGTCACACGGCTACAATATTTTTATCTCGAAGCCCTCTTTTTCTTGTTGCTCTTTTTCCGTCGCTCTAAAAGGATGAAAAGAAAAATGTGATTTCTTCAACTGCATCCTGAAACAGATTTAACGCGTTTCCTTCGGCCACGTTTCCAGCAAAACAAGCGAAACTCGCTTTGAGTGGCAATTGCTGCTTTCAAGTTCAACTCTATCGACTTTGCCCTCGCTATACGCGCCTCGAGAATTTTCCCTCTTTTCACGAGCTTTTATGTACGTTTCCTTTTCAACTTGCTTACTTAATTTTTTATTTCTTAATACGATTGTGAATATTTGAGACAGAACGGAGTTAAAGTCGCTAAAACCAATGTTCGTATAGAATCACCTATCGTGTATAATTCGAGAAGGGATTATAATTTCAGTGAAATTGAATTAATTAATGATGGCTGATCAATATGAAGTGGGTAAATAAATATCACGGTTTTCATGAAGAATGCAATATCCGAAGCGAGAGAAACCTGTTGTTTTATCGACGCTTTCGCAGTCACAGCGTTAACTCGTTAAGTGGATCATTGTTTAATCCGAAAACAATAATTATTCTGATACATATGTAATATTGAGCTGACGGAAAAGGATTCGTTGTTTGTGTATGTGGCTTTCCGCATAATGCAAGGTGCGATTAAAACGGAAATTTTTCGAAGCATTGTGAAGTTTAATTAATTGAATCATGTGATACTAAATTGCATTCTGTCAAATTATATCGTAATGAAATGTCGCGTTGAATTGTCACGAATTGAGTCGTATTAAAATATGTTGACTATTGAATCAAATTGAATTGAATGATGAGGAATTCAATTTTTGGAAATTGAATGAAATTGAACTGACTGACTTTAACTGAACCACATCGAATTGAAATAGGTAAATTTCAATTTTTTAAAAATTGAATTCACTTGAAATTGAACGTTTCTTAAAATTGAATCTCGTAATTCGACTGCACGAAATTGAAGTTGTAGTTAAGTCACGTGGAATTGAATAATAATTGAATCTAACCAAATTGATTTTAGCTGAATTAAATGACTTGGAATTGAATCGAATTGAAATGGGTGGAATTGAATTGGTTAGAATTCAATTTTCTGAAATGAAATTGCATGGAATTGAATCCAGTTGAATGGAATTACTTGAATATTGAAATGAATTGAATTAATTGAATGAAACTGATACGAGGCAAATTAAATCTATTGGAATTGAATTTTGTGTAATTGAAAAGTAATTAAATATAGCCAAATTGAACGACTTAAAATTGAATAGAATTGAAATGGGTGGAATTGAATTGATTGGAATTCAATTTGAATATTGAATTACTTGAATAATGAAATGAATTGAATTAATTGAGTCAAACTGATGCGAGAAGAATTGAATCCATTGGAATTGAATTACACGAAATTGTATTCAGCAGAATTGAAATCATGTGGAATTGAATTTCATACAATTATATCTCTTCAAATTGAATTACGAAAAATTGAAATGCACGGAATTGAATCGTTTCGATCCGAATATGGCGAAATTGAATTCCTCAAATTGACTTGTATGGAACTGAATTCCTTGTGATCGACACTAGTCAATTTGAATACCCAGAATTGAATTCCGCAGGATTAAATCCAACGGAATTGAATCTCACGAAATTGGATACACGTAACCGAACGAAATAAGCTTCTCGCGTAATCGAATCCCGCGAAATCGTATTCCTCGAATTTGAATCGCACAAATTCAGATCGCGCAGAATCTCCCGAAATTCGGTACTGAATCCAGTCATGAAACTCGTAGACTCGAAACCGCGTCGTTTCGAGCAAAGACTGAACACACCGTGAAGCTTTTATTCGCGTCGCAGCTACGTGACGGATTACCTCGACGTTCCCAGTTAACATGTTAATATTACAATTCCTCCGTGAAAACTTAGCTTGTTAGAAGTGTCCCCTCCCTCCCCGTCTAGTCGTGCAATTCCCAATTACACAGGGAAGAAGCGGCAGAGAGAAGGAATTGTCGTCGATAACGAGCGACGTTGCGTCGTCGTCTGGCGTCGTCTGGAGTCAAAGCTTTTCGACGCTTTAGACACCTTTGGCCGCATTACGTGTTCCCAAGTAACGACGACGCCCGGGCGGACGCCACTCCAACGGGCTTCCTCTGCACTCTATATTTAAGCGGGCCGAGCCGACACAATAGGCTTTATGCTAGCAATCAGTATTCTACTTCCGTGACTAGACATCGAGGCGCTCCGGCTATCGATTCGCTTCCTTCAATGTCAATAACCTGTGTGCCTCCTCTTCGTTCGCTCGATCACGGACGTATATATCCGTTATATCGCTCTGTACTCGATCATCGATCACTGACGTGTACATTTCTTATACCTCCATGATCATCGACGTATATCTACGTTATATCGTTAACACGTATTGCTCCATGCTCGAGTGTCGATCATTGACGTATACATACGTTATTTCGCGAATTTACATTGCTCCATGCTTAATCGTTGATGACCGACGTTTATATACGTTACATTGCGAATCCTCATTGCTGAAGGCTCGGTTCTTGATTGACGACGTAAATATATGTTATATTGTGATTCCCCGTTGCACTAAACTTGATTGTTGACTACGGACGTGTATATACGTCGTATTGCGAATTAGCGTTTTATTCTGTACTCGATCGTCGGTCTTCGACGTATATGTACGCCGTATAGCGAATCTACATTGTTCGAGACTCAATCTTTAATTACTGACGTATAGATACGTCATATTGTGAATCTACATTGTTCGAGGCTCAATCCTTGATCGCTGACGTATATATGCGCTACATTGCGAGTCCTCGTTGTTCAAAGTCTAATTCTTGATTGCCGACGTATATATACGTCATGTCGCGTACGCGCGTTGTAGATGCTCAACCATCACTCACTGACGTATATATACGTTATATCGCGAACTCGTAATGTACTGTTCTCGATCACCGACGTATATATACGTCGTACTGCGAATTCGTATTGCTCAATGTCCAGTTATTGCCAGTGACCGTATATGTACGTTATATTGCAAAGGTATGCTGCTCGATATTCGATCATCGATTACAAACGTATATATACGTCATATCCCATTAGATAACTTGTCTTGATATTGTTAACTTGTTAGCTTAATTTATGATTCTAGAAATTTGCGAAGTTTATTGTTGCAGTGACGTACATTATTTTGATACCAAATAATTTGTTCATGACTTTGGTAAGCACGAGGAAAATCATTATTGACATTTAGTTTTGCTGTATCGTTTATCAAGTATATTGCACTGACTAGGCAAAAGTTATATGAATAAAAGTAGGATGAGTTCTCTTCGATTATGTGTTAGAAAACCCAGCTAGACCAGTAAAAGATACATCCGCATTACAGTCTGTGGCACTACGCCAGTTTATTATTGATTCCCTACTCTTCGACGTTTTATGCTAGTTTCTTAGTAGCTCTTCCATGTATTCTGTAACAATGTAAATACAGTTTTTACTTTTTATAACTTTTTAGTAAAATACACTTTAATTTAGAAATTTGCATATTTGAAAATATATTCACATTTATAAATATCCAAGTTCTTAAATTTTAATCTGTGACTAGTCTTAGTTTGCTATTTTTGCTAAAAAAGAAACCTTCCCTCTGTACATACGTACGTATTAATTTCAGTGCATCGACAATATATCAAGTGCTCGATACGGCGACACCGATTATTAATAATGTATTACCTCAGTGTTAATCGGACACGATTTCTAGAATGTAACACTTTCAATACTAGAAACTCGAGGCACGTTTCCCGGCAAGAAATTGTACAACAATCGATCAAACTGTCAACCGAAAGTTCCTTCTGCAATCATCCTTCAGGCTGCATAAGCAACTCGTCACCGCCAATTGCGTTTCAGTTTTTCGTAAGCAATTTCTCTCGATCAGTTACAGAGCCCGACATGTTCCCGAGCAATGTCTCGACCGATGAAAAATGCGAAAACTTCATTAATTATACTTCTACCTCTGACTATTACGTGACGATCCAGCCAACATCGATCTTCAATAAATCAGTCTTTAATCGTTCAATTTTCTTTTGTGCCGTCGTCGTAATTGATCATCTTGGTACCGCTGTTTGGCGTTAATTTGCTACGAGGGTAGTGTAACCACCGTTGTACACTAATTCGAAGCCGAATAAATTACTCGGGGCATTGAGGTTTATGGGGAGAATTATTAATTTTCTTTTGTATAGCTATTCGTTGCTATTCACTAGGCTTTAATGGGAATAGTGTAATTATCGTGTGAGTATCGTACATTAGTGTTGAGTGTGGTACAATTTTGAAATTCGGTGCACTTTACTATTTTGTGATCATTTCATGATGTTAGTTGCATGCAAGAAATTCTGCAAGTTTATGTAGTGTTGTACATTACGTGTTACACTAAATAGTGTAAAGGAAAATAGTGTTCATATAATGTTTAGTTAGTTACTAAAATTTGTTACTTTCATAAGGAAAGAAAATTTCTTTTTGAACATATTTAATTAGCTTTTTGGAAACGAGGTAGTGTACTAGTGTACAGTACACTGCAGGAACACTACAACACACAATAAATAGCATCTTGAACATCTACTCTATTCTTTCAATGTCACGAAGTTCCTTTAATGTATTTATATGTCATTGATCATAAATTGTGATAATGTACCTCCACTATAATAAGTGTACACTATACACTGTAATAGTGTTCAGTCGTAGTGTTCAATCAATTACTAAGATTTGTTACTATGACATAAAAGATCAATTTTTCTTTGAATACATTTAATTAGCCTCTCGAAAACAAGATAGTGTATTAGTATACACTACACTGCAGCAACACTACAACACACAGTCAAAATATAAGCATCTTGAACATTTAGTTTATTCTTCCAGTGTCATGAATTTATTTTAATGTATCTATATGTCATTCATCATAAATTATAATAGTGTGCTCTCACTATAATAGTGTTCAGTGTACACTTATTAATAATAGTACACTAAACACTATACCAGTGTTCAGTCAATCACTGAACCTTTCTTCAATTACGAACAACATAACCTTTTTTTAAAACGTACCTAATTTGAAAGCAAGATAATGAAGCGTACACTAGTGTACTCAAGAAAACCATAACCATCTACAATATCACTTTCGTGCCCGAAATCATGAAATAATAGACCGTTACATCAGAATTTCAGCGAATTACCGTACACAACCGAGAGTGTAATTATCCGGTCGTACACTAAAGCACATCCGCTCGTAGCTTGGACATCAATCGTTATCGACGACGCGCGTTAATTGAAAACAAGCAACGATGGAAGAGGGAAAAGGGATGCGACTGATTAAATAGAAATCTCGCTGCGCGAGCAATTGACGATGGCATTGAAACGATAAAATACGCGACCAGCAATAAACCGCGAGGAATACGTAAACACCAACGGCGGTAGATTAATTGGCCAGCATTTGTATTCTTCGCGAGAATTGTTCGTGCTCGACAGACTTTGAGACTTTCTTTCGAGGTCATTAGTATCGCCGGATACGCGAATCGCACAAAGAACCGATTATCGGTGGACGAACATAGTGTGACGTTGGTGTAATTACTGAAATTACGCTGTCATGCAAGCGATGCTGTTTCGTTTGCTGGGGAGAATGATTGGAGGAAGGCGGAGAGGGATGGAGGAGGACGCTTGGGAGGAGAAGATCGGGAGGATATGGAAATTTGGACGGTTAGTTGTGGAGGAAATTAGGGGACTTGGGGAGGTGGAAGTTTTAAGAATTTGGGAATTTGGGAATTTGGAAATTGGGAATTTTGGAATTTGGGAAATTGAGAAATTGAGAAATTGGAAAATTGGAAAATTGGGAATTTGAGAATTTTGGAATTTGGGAATTTGGGAATTTTGGAATTTGGGAATTTTGGAATTTGGTAATTTGGGAATTTGGGAATTTGAGAATTTTGGAATTGGGGAATTTGGGAATTTTGGAATTGGGGAATTTTGGAATTTGGGAATTTGGGAATTTTGGAATTTGGGAATTTTGGAATTTGGTAATTTGGGAATTTGGGAATTTGAGAATTTTGGAATTGGGGAATTTGGGAATTTTGGAATTGGGGAATTTTGGAATTGGGGAATTTTGGAATTGGGGAATTTTGGAATTGGGGAATTTTGGAATTTGGGAATTTGGGAATTTTGGAATCTGGGAATTTGGAAATTTGAGAATTTTGAGATTTGGAAATTTGGGAATTTTGGAATTGGGGAATTGGGGAATTTGAGAATTTTGGAATTGGGGAATTTGGGAATTTGGGAATTTTGGAATCTGGGAATTTGGAAATTTGGAAATTTGAGAATTTTGAGATTTGGAAATTTGAGAATTTTTGAATTTGGGAATTTTTGAATTTTGGGATTGGGGAATTTGGGAATTTTGGAATCTGGGAATTTGGAAATTTGAGAATTTTGGGATGTGGAAATGTGAGAATTTTGGGATTTGGAAATTTGAGAATTTGGGATTTGGAAATTTCAGAATTTTGAGAATGAAAAACTTGGGGATTTCACTATTCGGTAATTTGGGACTTTGGTGATTTGAGAATTTTGAAATTTGGGAATTTAAGAATCTATGAATTTAGTTGATTAATTGAAATTTGAAAATGTGAGGATTTTTTTATTTAGAAATTTCAAAATTAGAGAATTTGTGGATTTTTATATTCAAGAACTTGTGCATCTCCAAAATCCTAAACATAACTTCTACAAATTCGAAAGAGTATAAATTCAAGGTTTCATAAAATGCATTCGATTTGCCAGAACCGAGAAGAGTCAGAGGGTGTTCTCCCCCGAAACTGTCCAGCCAAAGGAGGGTAACGTTGCACCGTGCATAGATCGATCAGTACAGTTTTACGATGGTCCCCCATCGTTTCATGGAATTTGACCGGGGTCGCCGTGAAAATTCAACGAGGTAGAACGCGCTCGTTGCGTGTAACTCGCGATATATAGCTCGCTCGCAGGAACGATGCCAATTTGCGCGTGCAAATTCATTCGATCGCCGAATCGCTCGTCTGTTTGCACCCACGGAAAAAAATAGAAAGATAAAAAAAAAAATAGTAGTCGTACACGAACGATCGCGCAAATAATGTTGGACGAATGGCTTTCGAAATCGCGCGGACACCGAATTTTTTCCTCGATCGACCTCGTCATCCGCGCTCTTTTTTTTATTATTCCGCGTTGTTTGCGGACGAAACGTCGTAAAATTCTCGCTGAAAATTTCCAACCCCGTTCAAATTGAAAATTTCTCACGCGTTTTGTGAGCGTTTTATTCGCGAACGGTCCGCGTATTATCGTTTTGTTCGATCGTCTCGTCGCATACACGAATTTACCCTAGGTGGAACGTTTGTAAATTATTATCGCGTTTCATGGAGTGCTCTCGACGATTAGCACGAGGGGTTTTTTTGGTGCGGTTTTTTTATTGTATAGATAATATCCTGCTGACGGGGTGTAAGGGCGGGCTCTTTGCAGAGTCGACGTATTGTCGAGGAGTGGGAGTAGCGTGCAATGGCGGCTGTATTCCCAAGTGTTACTTTTTCAAGTTCTACATATCCGAGCTTCACATTTTCAAGTTTGACATTCCCAAGTTCCACATATACAAATTTCCACATTCCCAAGTTTCCACATTCACCAAGATCCACATTCCCAAGTTCCATATTCTCAAGTCTCCATATTACCAAGTCCCCATATTCCCAAGTCTCCCCATTCCCAAGTTCCCACATTCCCAAGTCCCCATACTCCCAAGTCCCCATACTCCCAAGTCCCCATATTGCCAAGTCTCCCCATTCCCAAGTTCCCACATTCCCAAATCTCCCCATTCCCAAGTTCCCACATTCCCAAGTCCCCATATTCCCAAGTCTCCCCATTCCCAAGTTCCCATATTCCCAAGTCTCCCCATTTCCAAGTTCCCACATTCCCAAGGCTCCATATTCCCAAGTTCCCACATTCCCAAGGCTCCATATTCCCAAGTCTCCATATTCTCAAGTCTCCATATTACCAAGTCCCCATATTCCCAAGTCTCCCCATTCCCAAGTTCCCACATTCCCAAGTCCCCATACTCCCAAGTCCCCATATTGCCAAGTCTCCCCATTCCCAAGTTCCCACATTCCCAAATCTCCCCATTCCCAAATTCCCACATTCCCAAGTCTCCCCATTCCCAAGTTCCCACATTCCCAAGTCTCCATATTCCCAAGTTCCCACATTCCCAAGGCTCCATATTCCCAAGGCTCCATATTCCCAAGTCTCCATATTCTCAAGTCTCCATATTACCAAGTCCCCATATTCCCAAGTCTCCCCATTCCCAAGTTCCCACATTCCCAAGTCCCCATACTCCCAAGTCCCCATATTGCCAAGTCTCCCTATTCCCAAGTTCCCACATTTCCAAATCTCCCCATTCCCAAGTTCCCACATTCCCAAGGCTCCATATTCTCAAGTCCTCATATTCCTAAGTCTCCCTATTCCCAAGTCCCCATTCTCAAGTCTCCTTATTCCCAAGTTCCCAAATTTCCAAGTCTCCATATTCCCGAGTCCTCACATTCCTAAGTTCCACATTTCTAAATTTCTACATTCCCAAGGTCCACATTCTCAAGTTTCACATTCCCAAATTTCCACATTCCCAAGTTCCACATTCTCAAGTTTCTACGCCTTATATCACCATGTCTTGCATGATCACCCATTACATCACGTAACATTGCATCACTATACAACAGGGGTGGCCAAGCTCCTTGATAGTCCAAGCCATTTTTCAAAATTTGGAATGTTTCGCGAGCCGCAATTTTCGATGGCGCAGTTTTCGATGAGTCATATCATTCTTAACTTGGACGGAAATGAAGTTTGTTACAACGTTGCACTTAGTCTTTCATATTTGTCGTCAGTAATTTCAAAGACATTTTGAAACACATATGGAATGATAATAATTTTTTAAAATATAATAGCACAAAAATGAAAAGGGAACGTGGGTACATTTATCGAGAGCCACAAATAATCCTTCAAAGAGCCGCATGTGGCTCGCGAGCCGCAGGTTGGCCACCCCTGCTATACAATGTTCCTCTAACAGTGGCAATATAACAAGAGTCTGCTATCCCCCTGGAACTTGACCCTACCTCCGTCAATAATTAACCGATGTTCCAAGAGTTGGTACTCGACATCAATTTTTCAATTAGAAGGCGAACGAAAGTACGGTCAACGACCGTGACACAGTTTCGGTTTCGAACTTTTCGACCGTGAAAAGTCGCAAATTCCACCTGGAGGAAATCCGCCAGTCGAAATTAAAAGGCTGCTGCTCAGGTCCCGCGACTAACCCAGTTTCGACTTTCGACTCGCTATCCTCTGTCGCAAACTTAATTAGTTAGGTTCGTAGGGAGAACGATTTTCCAGCGTGCGAGGGTGGCTATCTGGTCCGCAAATATTTGTAGCTCGAGAGGACCGGTTAGTTCGTTAATTCGGTCGCGAGGGAACGAAGGATAATTGAATCTTCGGTGTTTCCAACCTCCTTCTGATCCCTGGTTCATCGAACGGATTCGCCGGAATTCGAAAACGAAAGGAGCGAGTGGTGGACGGTGAAATACACGGGTGAAACGCAAGCTTACTTTCTGTAACGATACAGGAGACTAGTGTAACCCGCTACCACGTTCTCATTAATGGTCAACTGTTTAATTAACAAACACTGAAATTACCAAACCGGTCGTGCGATCGTTTTACAAATTTGTTATTTTAAATTATAAAATTTTGTTCAAATTATAATATTTGTTATTACTTGACATATGTATCGATGTTCATCGAGATTAACAATTATTTTATGTCTTATCGATTGTTCAGTGTTAAACGATCTGTTCCTCAAAAGATCACAGTTGCAAATATTTTATTTACTATTTAAAATATTGCAAATATTTTACAGACTATTCTCTTACAAATAAGACAAGTTCTCTTATTAACCTCGTTATTTATTACAAAGTAAAAAATTGCCATAAATTGTTCTTTCTTTTTCAAATTAAATGAAAAATCATAAGTCTGCTCTTTGTCAAAAATCAACCTAAAAAATTTCAATTCAGAGACGAATGATCAAACTCTGATTAAATTCAAAATTTTATTAATTATTTAAAGTGGTACATGGTCTATTGCGCGATATATTATAATTCTCTCACAGATAGCTGCTTTTGTTCGAATATTAACGACAAAAGTTCCGCCGATTCGTTTATTATTCGACGTTACCGTAAAAAAATCAAATCTGATACGCACACCAGAGATAAAACTGTTAAAAGTTGAAAATTCGCGACCACGAACAAAGAGCACTCGTAACAATTTGTTAGCAAAAAAATTCGCTCGCTACCGTACGGAATTTCCACGAAATTCGATCGACGTTTCGGAAAGTTGCTATTCGCGTGACCGAGAATGAAATTTCGTTTCGCGTCGACTGCGACGTCGAAACCTGTCCATGGAATTTCGATGCGCGCGAAAAATAATTTCCCCGTGCGGTTATCGAATGATTTCTACGTAGAAAAAAGTATGAAAACTATTTTTCGAAACATGCTCTTCGATAGATGCTTTCAAAAAACAGATACTATGAAAAGGTAAAAAATAAGATTTTGGAAATATGAATTTTGACAAGGTTATTTTCATGAAAATTTGAAAGAGAAACATATTCTCATATTGTATGTAGTGGGAATTTTGGGAATGTGCAAATTTAGAAATGTAGAACTTGGGAATGTTCTATATTTGATTTGGGAATGTATGGACTTGGGAATGTTCTACATTTGATTTGGGAATGTGTGGACTTGGGAATGTGAAACGTGGGAATTTGGGAGCTTGGGAATGGGGAGACTTGGGAATATGAAAACTTTGATAAGTGGAGTATTGAGAAACATGTAAACTTGGTAATACGACGCTTCAGAAATATAAAAATTTCCAAATATAGAAATTTGCGAATTAAACAATTTTAAAAATTTCAAATTCGTACATATAACTTCTCAAAATCCCCTACGCTCGTCTCTCTTCAAAAAGAAGCCCATCACAATCGCCCTCAAATGTCATTTGACAATGAAAAAGTGAAATCGTTACGAATTAAAGAGAAGAGACCATGGAACAAGGTAACAGCAAGGGCGACGTTAATCATCCTGATCTGTCGCGGAATTAATGCGTGTTCTCCGGAGTGTTATCAGCCCGGAAGCTATTAACCTGGTAAAACTTACTTTTCCTAAAACTGGGTTAATCATCTGTTCCGTTTCACCGGGCTGAATTAACCGATCCCGTGTCCTAAATTCCTGAATACGAACGGCGAAACGGACGAGTGTTATCCCCCTTGTACCCGTGGGGCAGCCTCTAATTAGACGTTAATTGGCCAACCGAATGGATTTTCCGATTTTATCGATCGTTAAAACAATTTCACCTACGGTTTCTACAAATAGAACGAAACTACGCGACCGTGAGTCGCTGCCGAACGAATTTCGACCGATGATTATCGTTTTATCGCCTCGTTCGCAGTCTCTGTTTCTCTCGTGTATTCTAGCATTCGCTCGGAACAACATCATTGCAAACTGCTTTCGGCTGAATTTACTTTTCAGTTTCCCACGTTCATGAAACGCACGTGTTACGTTCTAGATCCGAGAGAATTTGCGGTTATGGCCATGAAAGGATTCGCTCAAATATTATTACGAAATCGTGCGAGGGACAACGTTTGTTTCTTATCGTCGAACACGTATAATTACTCCTGCTTATAAATAACTTTCCCTTATCGCGCTTAGCTTCGTTCAATAAAAATAATAATTGTAAATTTAGTATTGATCATGGGTTAATTTTGCGCCACATATTCTGTGATTAATATTTCGTATATTCAGATGACAATTTTATTAGTTTTAACCCTTTGCGCTCGAGGGGTGACTCTCAGTCACCATTTTATTTAATACAATAATTTGAAATAAGCATTTTTTAACTGATTCTATAATATGACACGTGTGATGTATAAACATAGAGAAACAAACAATAGTGGAAATTATTAATAGAGAAATAATAACCTCAAGGGAATTCGTTTCATTTTTTAATTAAGTTTTAAAGTTGCTGTTTGCAAACAGTCAAATTACGTTCCAGCACAAAGGGTTAAGAATATTGAATTTTTCACTCCTACTTTTGACATCACCGAGACATCAATAAATCATGTTATCAGCGCGTGATGCGGTCAGCGTAAGTATCGCGTGTAGTGTATATCAGTGCTCTTAAAAGCTCGACAGCGTGATGTTCTCCTAGCAATAAAAGTTGAACAGACTGCACGAAAAGCTCCGGCAATAATAGAGAGCGTTAAGCGACGCGTTAAATATAATCCACGCAATGAAAGGGTTAAAAGAGAATCGCGTATGTTGATAGAGTGCGCGTACGAGCGGCGTTGTTGCTCAAAGGGTTAAAGATGGTGAAAAATGTCTGTCGCGTGATGATGGTCGATCAAAAGCATCGCGGTTTATGAACGAACGGAAACGAAGTCGTTTATCATGTTCCTCGTTGAACGTGACACACGGCGCGGCGGTCGTCGCTGATAACGCGAGACCGCGATAAAGCGACACGAAACGCACTACGATTTCCTTGTCACATCGCCGATGGATCGTAGGACTCTCGGGAGGTGTTAATTAGCGCTAATTAATTCGCGAAGAATGCTAATCACCGCTAATTGATTCTATGCTAATTAAGCGTTTTGCCGACGATAAGCTTCGCGGCGGTCGCCGGATGCCGAGAGCGTTGCGATGACGGCGGACGATCGATGGATCGACGGGAAATGCGGCGGATGTCGGCGAAAAATCGAGATACTGTTACCGTGACGACGCGTTCTTCAACTCTGACCCTTTCCCTCGGACACGTGCTGTTCTGCCTTTGTGTAAAATGTGATACCTGCTTTTGATCGAAGTTTCTACGGTGTTTCTATGGATATGCGATAAGCTCGCGTATAACGCGGTTAATACATTAGGAATTGTGCGAAGTCGCATTATTTCTGATCTTTAATTAAATTGAAATGGATTATTGAGGATGATCATTTATGAGGATAGTATTGTTAATAGATGCATTTATTCTCAATACTCCTAGACGTTTAAACTTAAAAACTCTCTATATTCCAGCATACCTAGATCCTGATATATGTATTTTGCTCTGAATATCCCTATATAGAAATTTATCATTATCCCTAAATTCCAGTGATTCTTAGACCAAGACATTATACCAACATTTCAATATTTCTAACTTTGAATATTTACAGATCCCAGTGTCCCTAGATCCGAATATCCCTAGGTTTCAGTATCCTTAGAACTCAACACCTTGTTATTCCCAAACTCCAATATACACCTATGGCATCTATATTCTAATATTCCTAGATTTCAGTATTTTCCAATATCTCCCAATCTAAATATCCTTAGTTACAACTTCTCAATATTTCTAGACCTCGATATTCTTGTATCTCTGCAATCTCTACAATTTCTCTATACAATATATGCACGTTTCTAGTTATCTCCAGCGAAAAATAATTACAGCGACCAAAGTTATTTGACCACCTAGCGAGTATGTTAATTACACTGCAGTTAAGTAACTTCCGTAAAGAATCCACTAGAGCCGCGATGAAATGTCTTCCTACTTTCTTTTTCTCCACTCTCCTCGACGTAACGAACGTAATAAAATAATAGGCGGCTGGTATCGCGTAACACCGCTTCGTGATAGCCGAGAGCAGCGATACGAGTATAAGAGACCGGGGCTACTAAAAGTGGACGCACGAGCAGTGGCGGCTCGTAGCTAAAATTAGTGGGGGTTGTTGCTCCAGGAAATTTTCAGACTTTGTTTTAACATTACGCTCGAGGAAACAAACGTTCGTACGTGTCTTTACTGTATGAAGAGAGAATTAGGGAAAGTTTTATTGACTCGTTGTATTGTAAGAGCGAATAAACAATTAATAGCGATGATGACCAGATTCGCTTTAGGCTCATCTTAAATTTATTACAAATACATTCTAAGTTATTAGAGATTGACGTGAAAGTAGATTTGTTCGATTTAAATTTCCCGCTCTGTACAACCAATTTAAAGGAACAGTTTTCGAGAGATCAAAGGTGCCGACAAAGAGTGTCGTCTCTGATTTACTTTGTGGTACGGGCGAGATTGTTTTTGTTTTTGAAAATGTGAAGTGGTTTTTAATAAAACCTTCGGCAAAGCTTGAAGACGATGCATTTTAGTCTTGTTAGAGAACGTGAAGATGAAAATATTTGTTAATAAAATCGATAATAATATTTATTAAACCGTTCCGAGTGAAATATAGCCATCCTTGCAATATTAAATTTTATCGACACTGTCGAGCGAAAATATGGGGTGCAGCCTCACGCGAGCCGTCACTGCACCCGAGAGCACAAGGTTCAAAATACTTGGCGAACGTTTACGGCACCGGGGACACTGTAAACGTAGGCAGCCGTTATAATTTGACCGTGGTCCCAGCAATAATGCCACCAATTTGCTCGATGTTAACAGGCCGCAATTTTAACGTCCTTGTTAAATTGTGCCAGTGAACCGTTTTCGTAGCCCGTCGCGCGTGAAAGTCGTGAAATAATCCGCTCTGCGTCCGAGAACGCTCCACGACATCGCGGTTCGTTAATTGAAACAGGAGAGATTAATTTCTCGATGAAACGGACTGTTTAATGTTCTTGTAAAGATTAATTTCCTTTGCGAGTTCGTCTTTCTTTTTTAATCGAGATGTGATCGGTCCACATTTTCTCTCGCGATATAAAACGATTAATTCGTGAAGTACTATTAAATATTATAGCAATTTTTCTTTATTGTTACAGGGATAAAATAGGTGAGAAATTTTCTGCTACCAGAACCATCTGGAACGTGTAACTTTAAATTGACGGAAAAATAAACCGGCCGCTGTTGAAACACTCCTCTGACGAAAGTAAGTGTTCCTTTATAAACATTCTTGACATCTCTGCCAGAGTTTGATATTCTTGCAATTACTTTTTATCGCGCGATTATTCACCGTCTATTTTTTCGCATATATGAATTTTATGTTCGAGAAGAATCGTATAGTCAGTTGTATGATGTATTTGCAACACTTGAACGATTAAATGTGCAATAAAATTGCGATGTACATACCCGAAATATCGAGTCGTAATTATTTGGCTGCGAATGGTTACGCATGTATGGTTTATCAAAATCTGCAAAGTAAACATAAATTAATTAACGTCCGGCTCATGGAAAATCACAGATTACATGACGATTGAATTTTGCAGGATAAATGCATACACATCCTGCTAATTATAATACGCGGTTTGTTTGAAACGAGAATTCAAATAAAATACGTGGCATGCATAACGTTGGATCTCGTAAGCTGTTATATTCGCGGAGGGTTAAAAAAGATCTTCGCAACGCGTCGGGCGGACGTTAACGTTTCAGGACCGGACGTTAAAAAACAAAATGATCCATGGAGCATGTGGTGGTCGGATGTTATGTCATCGAGGCCAAAGATACGCGTTCTGGTAGTCGACGTTGACTTTCGTTTTATTCTGATTCTCTCCCGTTTCTCGAGCATCGCTCGCTAAAATAAATCGACCACGAACGTCCGCGAAAACTTTCCTCAAGCACTTTATAAAGCTCCTCGTGACGGTGTAAATATAATGTTTATTTCCGTGAGACACGCCATCCTTTACGCGACCCTCGCTTCTAATTGTTTCGCGTGATTTTGTGATATATCGACGATTACGGCGATATACATAGATCTTTTCAACGTTTATGCAAAGTGAAGGAAATGGTGCGATTTTTGTGTACGTTTTTAAAGTGATAGATTTTTATGAGGTTTGGGTGTAGAGAAGTTTTGGGGATTTAGGGATTTTAGGATCTAGGGATTTTGGGATCTTGGGATTTTTAGGGTCTAGGTATTTCGGAATCTAGGGATATTGGGAGCTTGGAATATAGGGATTTTGGGATCAAGGGATATTGGAATCTAGGGATTTTGGGATCAAGAGATATTGGAATCTAGGGATTTTGGGATCTAGGGACTTTAGGATTGTTGGAATTTACAGATATTGGAATCTAGAGATTTTGGGATCTTGGAACATAGGAATTTTGGGATCTTGGGATCTTGGGATTTTTAGGGTCTAGGTATTTCGGAATCTAGGGATATTGGGAGCTTGGAATATAGGGATTTTGGGATCAAGGGATATTGGAGTCTAGGGATTTTGGGACCAAGGGATATTGGAATCTAGGGATTTTGGGATGTTGGGATCTATGGATTTTGGGATTTTTGGGATCTAGAGATGTTGGGATTTAGGGATTTTAGAATCTAAGGGGTTGTGGGATATAGGGATTCGAGAATTTCAAAATTTATGCTTTCAATAATTACTAGAGACGGAGACTTGAAAATTTGGAATTTGTGGATTTTGGGGAATCTAGGGATTTAGTGATTTTGACATTTCCCAATTTATGAATTTGGAAGCTTGAAAATTTGAGATTCAGGAAATGGGATTCTAAGAATTTTTGAATCTAGGAACTTTTGGTGCAGAATTCTAGTGATTTTAATACAGGGATTTAGGGATCAGTAAATTTTACAGTTTGTGACTTTGGATATATTCGCATTTGAGATTTGGAATCTAGGGATTATTTGTCTAGGGAATTTTGAATTCATAGAAATTTGAAAAAATTTGGGAAGTTCAAAATTCTGTGCATTTAAAAATATAAAAATTGAGATACAGACATTTTGAATTCAGTGATTTGGGGCTTAGAAACCTAGGTATATTACAATATCATAATTTATGCTGTTTAAAAATGCAGAGAAGTTGGATTTGATATTTGGTGATTTTTGATTTATGTATTCTACATTTAAAAATTTGAAAAATTGAAATTTTGTGATTTAAGTTATTTGGCAATTTGAAGTCTGATAGTTCCGATACCGTCCAATATGATTAAGCTATTCTACACTTTATCCAACGATGCATGGATACGACCAGTTTATATCCGTATAAGCAAGTCTATCCACCCTTATCCTTATCTGCTCCCGCCAATGCGTAGCATATTAAATTATTATAGCTTCGCTACCATATACCTAAGTCACCGTGAGAATCTATCCAGCCGGATATACATATCCAATCGAAAATTCTGATAATCCAAATGGACTTCTCCAATTCCCACAACTCGACTTTACGTTCTCGTATTCGCGGAGAAAACGTAGAGCCGGCGTACACATTGGATAGCTAGCGAACGCATCGAGCTTTCTACAAAATTTTATTACGCGACGCTCGAGCTCGTTCGCACCTGCTGTCCCGAACGTAAACCTTTCCTTGTAATCTCTCATTTCCCTCGTTCGGCGGAGGAAGGGAATTGGTAACCTCGTGGAAAAAGTGGCGAGTAAAGGAACGGACGGAATAAAGAAACAGGCGAAGCGCGAGAGACGGCCAAGACGAACGAGCCAGGGAACGTGTCACCGGCAGATGTTAACGATAAGATTTATGAATTTTTCAAGCTCGACCTACGCCGAACACCGGAACTCGTCTAGCAAAGTGCAACTTTCGTTCGGTGACTCGTGTAACAACGCGATATACCGCCAACTTTTATGGATGAATTTCTTTTAGACCCCGATGAAAGTTATCGTTTCAAAAGTTACGGTTCACCGACTCCATTTTGCTTTATTGGATATTTCATTGAACTTCGCCGGGGTTTCTTTGTGGTCGAAGTCCTCTCGGCGATATTTCTAAATAATTGAACAGAGTGTGACAATGCTTTTATTAAATTCAATCTTATTAGATAACGACAGTCCTTAGAAAATTTAGCTCTAAAAACAGGGCCTTTTTGAAGCTCTTATCTTTTCAACTCTGGTCAAAGATATTCTCAACAATTTCAGAGACAAAGACATTTTGTATAACAATTTCCAGTCGCCTTATATCAGATAATCGTTTCAGAAACATGCAACAAAATCTACACGAGTACCGTAAATACGATAGCAGCGTAATCGTATGGAAAATTGTATGACCGAAAGGAAGAGTAAATTGTTGCAGTAGCGGATCAATGAGAAAGTAATAGATCGATAACTAGTAAAATATTGATGTACATGGTAGCGGGATAATATGCGAGTGTAACGCGTCTGTTATAAGCAGTTTGCACTAGATACCGGTGAAAGCATTACGAACCAGTTGCTGCCGGTCATAATATGCTTTTATTTATTGGCAGTGTCTCATTCATGCGGAGGCGTACAATTGTACATGGAAACGGTCTGTCGAGGCTTGCACGATCGAGTAAATTTTTACCGATTCGTAAATGTCTGAATAAAAGTGCGCGAAAGAAAAATATGTATTCGGGAACAGGTACTTTTATTCGTCCGAATATGAATATATCGAACAACAAGCAAATTTTATTTATTCGTTGTTCGCGAATAAAATTAATTGTACTCCGTTAGCAACCTTTCAATTTCTATGAAATTGAAATAAATTTGAAACCGGGAAATTTAAAGATATGGAAATTTCAGATGCATGGTATGCGCACGTTGTGCAGTGCGATATAATGCGTAACTGTATCACTCGTAGTGACATAATATGCGAGAACGTAGTCGTAGTGATGTAACATATTGCGATACTATGTGTTTTAATGAAACGCGTAGGTATATCACTCGGGTATACGGTACGTGGCGATATAACACGTTGGAATAAATATTCATGGTGAACTAAAGATATGGTGATGGAAGTATCGGGTGATATAGTATGTGGCAATATAACATGCGACAAGGGGAACCCATGGCGATATAACGCGTGGTGATTGAAACTTGTGGCGATATAACGCGAGGTGATTCAAACTTGTGGCGATATAACGCGAGGGGATTGAAACTTGTGGCGATATAACGCGAGGTGATTGAAACTTGTGGCGATATGATCCTCGGTGATATAACGCATGGAGATTGAAATTTATGGCGATATAACGCGAGGTGATTCAAACTCGTGGCGATATAACGCGAGGGGATTGAAACTTGTGGCGAAATAACGCGAGGGGGTTGAAACTTGTGGCGATATGTCCCTCGGTGATATAACGCGTGGAGATTGAAATTTATGGCGATATAACGCGAGGTGATTGAAACTCTTGGCGATATAACGCGAGGTGCTTGAAACTTGTGGCAATATAACGCGAGGGGATTGAAACTTGTGGCGATATGATCCTCGGTGATATAACGCGTGGAGATTGAAATTTATGGCGATATAACGCGAGGTGATTCAAACTCGTGGCGATATAACGCGAGGTGATTGAAACTTGTGGCGATATAACGCGAGGGGATTGAAACTTGTGGCGATATGTCCCTCGGTGATATAACGCGTGGAGATTGAAATTTATGGCGATATAACGCGAGGTGATTGAAACTTGTGGCGATATGACCCTCGGTGATATAACGCGTGGAGATTGAAATTTATGGCGATATAACGCGAGGTGATTGAAACTCGTGGCGATATAACGCGAGGTGATTGAAACTTGCGACGATATAACCCTCAGTGATATAACGCGAGAAGATTGAAATTTGTGGTGATATAACGCGAGGTAATTAAAGTTCGTGGTGATGTAACGCGTGGTGATATACAGCACGTGGCGATATAACGTATGCATTGATAACACACGCGATATTAGAAACTCGCGAAGTTTTCTATTAACCGTAGAATTCCACTTACATATTCATGAATAATAAGTAGAACAAATTTATGCTGTAACCTTTTTATTCGCGATTGTAAACGATTGTTGGCGAACACCATGTTGCAATTTCGCGAGTAAAGTGCAGAAAATGTTGATAGTGGACGTATAAAAGAAGTACGTACATCGATGCATGCAGAGCCGAATGCAAAAAAGAGGCCATTTACTTGGCGGTAGAGGATGAGATAAAAACGGTCGTAACTCAAGCACAGCCGGTATTTTCGAGGCAAACATCCCTCTGAACGGTTATTTCGATTCTATGGGGTATAATATGTAAAGAGAGATCTACCCGGGCCGTGTACGTATCCGCGATTTCCTTCTAAAGTGCTGCGTCGATTTAGGAACTGCAGAAAACGCTATTCCTCCGCTATCGAAAACGAGTAAATTATGCACGAATTATTCCCGTCTCGCCGACTTTATGTACGAGCGTTGCGTACGTTATTTATTGCTACTCTTATCCATAATTATGGGCCGTGGGAGCCGCGACTCGCCCAGTGCTCGCATACAAAAATACCTATTATCCTAGTCCCGATAGAGCTTTCGCCTTTTAGAAAAACATTATTCATGGCGTTAACGTATCTACCTCAATCTTGTGCCTTGCATTCGGACGTTGACTCTTTCTGTGACACTCGCTGCTGCAAAACGCTTCTACACTTTCATATTAATCCGCTAGTATTTCTCCGCAAAATTGCTAATATTTTAAAGACTATTTATAACCCGTTATAAGTTTGCTGACTTTTACAATGTGGAGGATTTTGACACTGCAAAATATTGCTGTAATATTCAACTTCGGTACGAGTTATACCGAGTTTACTGCAGTCGTGGCAAAAATTTGATCGAAGAATTGTAGGCAAAGTGCGAAACTATAAAGAAACTGGGTTACAGAATTTTTTGTTCAATTTGCATCGAACAAACGTAACCTTCGCTCTATGAAAATGAGAAGGAACAGATCGGATAGGTATAATGGGTCAAAGGTTATCCGATAAAGGGAGTCGATCATTGAAAGTTGGAACAGATGTGCATCGGATTTTCGCCGATTACTCGGATGAAAGTTTTAACGAGATCATAATTAGAGCAGGAAGTTTCGATGGAAAGAAAAGTCGGTATCTCCGTTGTTCGAGACGAAGGAAGGAAAATAGCCGAAGCATCGTCGATAGAATAGAGGTGCTCCTGGCGGACAAAATAAACTGCATATTCATGCTTGATCGAGCAAATAGTGGAGCGTGTTTTCCATTCAGAATTTAGTCCAGATTGCGACCCCGACGATAGAGGGGCAGCAAGTGGCGTTGGTAAATATCGTGTTTTAATATTTCCAGTATCGTCGACCGAAACTACATACAAGCGTGGGTGTGCGAGCACGACAAATCGATACTCGAAAATGGCGGGTATTCGCGAATCGCTTGTCGTTGGCGAAATTCGTTGAACGTTTTGCACGATGGTCAAATTGTCGGGCTGCAAAATCTGCCGCTACCCCCGGCGTGCCTCTCGAGCCCGGGGTGTAAACGATTTCGTCGAAAAAGGTATTTGCCCGGAAAAATTACGGGGCTCGTGTTTCGACTAATATAATGCTCCTGTTAATTGGATCCCCGTTTTTACCGGGGGGGTCGGTTTCAACTTACCGTTACCAGCGGTAACCAGAGGATCAAATAATTTCCGTCAATTAGTCCCAACAAATGAGCTCTCTCTCTCGCTATTGCGAAATGCAAACAAAATGCTTTCAACGGACTTTTGCTGGCTAATGTGTACTGCGTTATTAACTCATGACGATTAAATGGTCACGTAATTATTTGCCTCGATCGTCATGTCCAGATTTAATATTTTCCTTTCATTTTGACGCCATGCATTATTAATTGTTAAATAAATAATTAACAAATTTGCCAATTATGAAGATACATAGGCCTTCAAGCTTGTTATTGCAAAAATTTTCAACATTCTAAATTCCCTAGGTTTAGAAGGTATCTGTAGCACAAATTTCCAAATTCCCTAGATCTAGACTCTGAAGGTAATGAACTCCCTAGTCCTCAAAATTTCAGCAAGTCTTTAAACTTAAATTCCCTAGTTATTAGATTCAAAAATTCAAAACTTCCTAGCCGTAAGTTGATCAGATCTCGAAATTCCTTAGATCTCAAATTTCTCAGGGTCTAAATTCCCTAGACCCGAAAGTTTCAAAGACAGTATTTCCCTTCGCTTCAGTTCCCTAGTTCTTAAGTTCCAAATTCTCTAAATCTGAAATTTTCAGAATTTTAATTCCCTAGATTTCAAACTTCTATGTCCTAAATTCCCTAGTTCTTAAATTCGAAAATGCAAAACTTCCTAGCCCTAAAATTTTTAGGATCCTAAATTCCCTAGATCTGAAACTTCCAAAGTCGTAAATTCCCTAGTTCCTGAATTAAAAAATTACAAACTTCCTAACCCTAAAATTTTCAGAATCCTAAATTCCCTAGATCTCAAACTTCCAAAATCTCGAATTCCCTAGATTTCAAACTTCCAAAGTTCAGAATTCCCTAGATCTCAAAGTTCTAAATTCCCTAGTTCCTAAGTACAAAAATTCCAAACTCCCTAGCCCTAAAATTTTCAGAATTCCAAATTCCCTAAACCCCAAACTTCCAAGGTTTTAAATTCCCTAGTGCTTAAATTAAAAAATTCCAAATCCCCCAACCCTAAAAATTTCAGAGCTCGAAATTCCCTAGATCTCAGATTTCTCAGTGCCTGAAAAATTCCAAATACATTGCCTCGCGTTATATCACCACATATAATATCAAACTATTATATCGCCAAGTACTGTCTTCGAAATTGCTTTCTATATATATTCCCTGTTAACTCCTAAAATTTCCAAACTAGTAACTTTGTAAATTTCTTAATTTTCGTCTATATACCGTAAACGTACAGAGCAGAAGCAGAGTCGATGTAATAAAAAGATCGAGTAACATGACAGGATTGAAATGGGAAGACGGAAATATTTCAGCAAGCAGATCGCCACGTTCTTTGTTATCGCGACGATCAAAAGGCACGATCGTTAAAACGTAACGGGATCGGAGGCTCGCGATCGCGATTCCAAATGAGGGTGGCGCAATCGTAACACTGCACCGAACCTTTTACGATCGACAACCGATTGCAATTACCCGACCGGTATTCTCTTTTTAACGCTTCGATCACGATTTCGTGCGATCAATCAAAAATACATTTACCACACAAAAGATGTATCGAGATAAAATGCTCCTAATAAAAACCGTCCTTGAACCGATTTCACCTGGCGATGTACCGTTCGATAGCTCGTCAAAAAACAATATCGAGTTTTAACCCTTCGCTTCGTCTGGGAATGTAGTAACAGATAATTGGATTCATCCAATGTTCAATTATTTTATCTAACATTTAATGAAGTGCAGAAGTTCTTTCGTAATTCTTTCGTTGAAAATTGAAAGAGTAAATTCGAATAAACTTACATGCAAAAGTGGTTTAAAATGGCAAGATAGGACTATTAGCCTCGATAATTTCTGCATCATTAAAAAAAGTGGAGCACGTCTGTAAAAAAGAGAAGAAGCAATTTTTTCGAGGAATTTCGAAGAGAAAAGATTAGCGAAGCACGTGATCGATTGGACAATGTAGAAGTGGGTTGTTATCTGTAGGAATGATAGGTAGGTAGATAGGTATGTAGAACACGATTCCGTGTCGAGTATTCATCCGTAAAGTCGGCCACCAAACGTTGTGTTTTGTAATTCGCTCTCCGGAACACCGAAAGTTACCCTATAGATAAAAAGTTTATTAGCCAGGCTCGCGTTCGCATGAATTAACTGCACTTGGTGGCCTCGATGCTCGCGGTATTCTCGTGAAAAGGTCTCTCCTCCTTTTGTTTCTCCTTCTCTCTCGTTCGCTCTGTTTTCTATTCCCTCTTCCCGTTCTCCCTCTTCGACCTACAGAAACGAATTTTTCTCACGATAAAAACCTACACGGCTTTCTTCCGATTTTTTAACATCCACTTCCTGTCGAAGTATGTTCGGGGAAAAGCTTAACACGAGATATCTCGTTAGCTTTTAAAATCGCTCTTTGTGCAATTATGGAGAACTCTTTCGATTTAATAAATTTGAAGTTCGTAGCGATGTAACAAGAGGTTGGCAATATAAATCGAGATAGTAAAATGTGGCGATATAACACGAGATTATAGAAACTTGTGGAATATGAAATATGGTAGCAAAAATTTTTGGCAATATAACCCGAGGTTATAGAAACTAGTGGCGATATAACAAGAGCTGTTAAAAACGTGTGGCAATATAGCATGGGGTACAACACAAGGTAATAGAACCTAGTGGCAATGTAACACGGGGTAGTAGAACCTAGTGACAATATAACAAGAGGTGGTAAAAATTTGTGGCGATATAGCACGAGATGGTAAAAGCACATGGCGATATAACACGAGGTACAACTCCAGACAAAAGTATCTCATGGCAATATAATGCGAAGTAGAAAAATTTATGGCGATATAGCACGAGGTGATAGAAACACGTGGCAATATAGCACGAGGTGGTAGAAACACGTGGCAATATAACACGAAGTACAACTCGAGATAAAAGAACCTCGTGGCGATATAACACGAGGTAATAAAAATTTGTGGTGATATAGCACGAGGTGTTAAAAACACGTTGCAATATAACACGAAGTACAACACGGGGTAAAAGAACCTCGTGGCAATATAATACGAGATAGTAAAAATTTGTGGCGATATAGCACGAGGTGGTAGAAACACGTGGCAATATAACACGAAGTACAACTCGAGGCAAAAGAACCTCGTGGCGATATAACACGAGGTAATAAAAATTTGTGGCAATATAGCGCGAGGTGATTGAAATACACAGCAATATAACGTGTTGAAACAGAAATTTACAAATGTAGAATTTTGAAGTTATTATGCATCATATATTTCCAC
The DNA here is from genome assembly GCF_050947335.1 of Megachile rotundata. Lineage (NCBI taxonomy): Eukaryota > Metazoa > Arthropoda > Insecta > Hymenoptera > Megachilidae > Megachile > Megachile rotundata. Next base: position 18,512,632 of record NC_134983.1, read on the forward strand.
TCCTTAAATCGCCATTAGTATTTTAAAACCTAAAAGATGGAGTATATTATTGACATTAAAAAATGTACCGAGCCCTATTGCATCGATACCATTATTACCGGCAAATGAAATCATCGATGCTTGTAATTAAAATTTAAAACGATATTGCTCGTGTCATTATAACATCGAGCGTCCCCGTTGTAAGTACTCACGAGCGTCCCACTTTCCTGAGGAACCGTGAAATCACAAACTTTTATTTTTACTTATTTTTTAGCAAACGAAATTGCATCGTTCGCCTTGGCGAGCCTACCGAACTCGATGCTTATGTAATTCCAACAGAGGACGAGAATTTACATGTCTATTAAAGGGGATATCACAATCGACCGGTATTAATTATTATTGCATTATTTGCGTTATTTCGACGCTCCACTTCGTGCCGCGATTTCATGCACTATTGCATCTATAATTTTCTATGAATATCAAATAGACAACTCGAACGCTAGCATAAACTATTTTTGATAACAAATTCCTACTTTTCGTCTATTACTCATTTTTCGTTTTGTTATAATTACGAGAACATTTATAAAAATAAGACGAAATGAAAATTTATTATTTCATGAAATATGAGAAAAATTTGCTCTTCGGTTACAAACCGTATTATTACAAAAGCTGTCGACATATTTAAAACATTGATACTACAAATACTTTTCCAAGGTTTGTATTTTAAATTTCGTTAATCAAATTTGTTCAATCACGTTCGATATAAAAGAAAATTATTTCGTTCAATTTGATTTAAAATATTCATCCACTTGATACTTTAATTGCTGGAGCAGCTTGTACCAGAAAATTTATTTGTTAATCGATCACCGGTGATTTCTATGGCGTCCAACGTGTCAGAGTATATCTGCCGTACGATATATTGCAGTTTTCACTGTGTCAGTCGTCGTGTCAAAATAAATTTTCCGTTCGCTCTTTCGCATTCGATAGTAAACACGTACTATATTCACCGTGTCACGAACGTCGGCTCGAATTTTCTCCCACGAACGATTTCCTCGCGATGGATCGCTCGCCGGGCATTCGGGGCACGATACTTTCACCTAATCGATCGCGAGAGTCAGTGATTTATAACGATATCGAAATGGTCACGTCGATTCGCGCGGCACCGTTCCTGAACGGTGTCGAATCGTGCTCCTCCGGCGAATTTTATCGTCCTTATTTATGAAACGGAGGAAATTACGCTTCCGGACAGAAACGTTACGTTATCTAATACCGGATGAACGCTTTAAACCAACCCTATATAACCCTTTGTAGGCGGAATTTTTTACCTCCAATCGGAACCTTAATAACGTTCGTAAAATCCTTTTACTACGTCCGATGCTTCAACTAGTAATTCACTTACGTTTATACATTTTTCTCTGGGTTTTTATATTTCTGCGAGTGGAGAAATGTAGACATTTTTCATTTCAATTTTGGAATTTTGGAATTTGGACTTTTAGAATTTAGAAATTTTGGAATTCGAAAATTTGGAATTGGGAATTTTGGAATTTGGAAATTTTAGAATTCGAAAATTTGGAATTGAGAATTTTGGAATTTGGAAATTTTGGAATTCGAAAATTTGAAATTGGGAATTTTGGAATTCGGAATTTTAGAATTTGGAAATTTTGGAATTCGAAAATTTGGAATTCGGAATTTTAGAATTTGGAAATTTTGGAATTCGAAAATTTGGAATTGGGAATTTTGGAATTTGGAAATTTTGGAATTCGAAAATTCTGTTAACTAACACATTACTTCTCATATCCAAAAAAATTCGAAAGAGATCACATTCAATTTTACCGCCAAAGAATCTCCTTTTTCCCATCCGACAAAAATTGCAATATTTTCAATTTACTTTCTTGCGATACCATTTTCCGGTCGCAGTAAATAGATACGACGTTTCGTATATTCCTCTAAATCTGGGATCTAGCTGTCTAAACGAAATAGACAGCTTAAAGCGACGCGAACTCGTGATACGAATAATTCTCGATAGCAGAGTATGTCGCAGATGTTTGCAGATCGATATTCCCGTTCTGACTTAGCATGCTTCTTCGTGTTCAAAGAGAAGCTTGTCCCGTGAAGTTCGATAAGATACGACCTGATTCGAGACAAGATTCTTGCGAGGACGGGACGTTCGCGAGCATAATTCATTGCCTAACTTGAATCACGGTTTCGCCGGGAATATTGCTAATGCTTCCGGCGTGATACTCGTTTCACCTCCATTAACCCTCTGGCTGATATTTAATACCTACTGCTATTCAATCAGTTGTACTAATCGCGACTGAACGTGGGCTTCTGAGACTCCATCTTTTGTTCGTTTGTATCATGCTGCAGGTTACAATTTTGGGTCTTTTCTCTTGAAACTTTGTAAGTGGATTTGTGAGATACCTTAAATTTAGACACACATGTGGATTAGGATGAGACATCGTTAATAACTCCTTATGGAAATTATTTAATAATTCATCAAAATTACCGTTAGCTAATATCAATATTGTGGCAGCTAGCACTGAAACTATCAGAGGGTTCAATGACCTCACAAGTTGCTCATAATGAGTTACACAGTTTGTTATAAAGGTGATTCTCTTAAAATGAACGTTAACTTTTATTCAAAATAGAAAATTAATGTTAGTTTATGTTCTGTCATTTGCTTATACACTTTTAAAAATTAGAAAATTAGGGAATTATTAATTATGAGTTCCATAGCTCCTTGTTCCTTTTTTATCGAACTTTCACCCTCTGTCATCAACTTCCCTATTACCGATTACGTAGAGAATCGATCACATCGCTTCCCCTATTTCCTCCTTCCCATATTTCGTAAATCAACCCCTCGATTCTTTATTTTCATCGCATACGAATATAATTCCACGACATCTTATTTCGCCCTGTTCGGACCAAACACATCGTACACGCAGCCTACTCTACGGGCTCCACATTTTACTCGACATATCTCAAGAAGGGTAAAATTGATTCCGAACACTCGGGTAACGTCTCCCGCGAGAGCCTTATCTTTCTCGATGTTCTCTCCTTTCGATTCTCGTGTTCCCGGAGAACCGTCAAGAAACGCGAAAATACGGTTCGCCTGCGAGGATGCCACCTCGCAGACGAATTTAACGTCTGCGGAGAAAACGTGCAATTTCGAAACTTGAACTTCGATACCATCATTTTTCCTTTGTTCGTTTTATTACCTGCTATTTGCACTGTGGTTTTGTTTAAATGAAACTCTAGACGAAATTTATAAATTCGTTCATTTATGATGTCTTTGATAAGGAAGTATAATCAAGAGCATATTCGAAGATATTTTTCATTTATCGGAAATCTGAATTTTGGGATTCGAAATTTTAAAATTTGGAAATTTCGGAATTCGGAATTTTGGAATTTGGAAATTTCGGAATTCGGAATTTTGGAATTCGAAAATTTGGAATTGGGAATTTTGGAATTCGAAAATTTGGATTTCGGAATTTTGGAAATCTGAAATTTTGGATTTCGGTATTTTGGAATTTGGAAATTTTTTAATTCAACTCATGTAAATATTTGTCACGTTTAAGAGTCTACTAAAGGTGACACACTACATAAAACCTGTCATTTGCTTTAAAAGCAGTATTCCGTTCTTTTCGAAAAACAGGCGCATTGTGTCTGATCGCAAACGGGATAAAAAGATCTTCCGCTTTCACCGATCACAAAATGGCAGTTCGCGTGATGGCATGCGTCAAAGGACACTCGTTGCTCTATTTTGTATCTTTTCACCCCTTGAACGGGGAAAAGCAGTCGTTCTTTTCGCAGTCGGATCGATAGGAATCGATAGATTATTTGGATCCGAGTGGGCGAGGGTGACATTGGTATCGTTGCGCCAGTTTCGAGGGCCAGATGCAGCGACTCGATTGAATTCTAGCGATGGAATGCAATTGATACGATCGGTTGGATCTTCGACCGGTTCGTGACACGCGTCCAACGATACGATAACTTGACCGGAACAAAGCGTAGATATCGGAAGGTGTGCTGAACTGAAATTGAATTTCTGCCCAAATATCGAGGTTTGTAGCGTGAAGATTCTTTCCGTAGTGTGGTATCCGTTTAAAGAATTTCTGTCTGGTAGCCGTCGCTAAAATTTCTGGTGTCCGGAGCAAACTCGATCAATTGAAGATCTTATTGTCGGCTTTGAGGGTTCGTTCTTTCGTAATATATACATTTTGTAGATTTTTGATATAATGAGAGGTGATTATCTGATATGTGAGGTGATATAAGGAGCGGCAATATAATATACGGTGATATAACGCATGGTGATATAATGAATTGAAATGTAGTTTATGATGATACACCGCATCATATAATGACACAGCGCGTTATATCGCAAAGGACAATATAGTATGCGGCGATATAGCGCGAGGTGATATAACACATGGTGATATAATGAATTTAAATGTAGTTCATGATGATACACCGCATCATATAATGACTCAACGCGTTATATCACAAGGGACAATACAGTATGCGGCGATATAGCGCGAGGTGATATAACACATGGTGATATAATGAATTTAAATGCAGTACATGATGATACAACGCGTCATATAATGACACAATGCGTTATATAACAAGGCACAATATAGTAAGCGGCAATATAGCGCGAGGTAATATAACGCATGGTGATATAATGAATTGAAATGTAGTTCATGATGATACACCGCATTATAATATAATGACTCAACGCGTTATATCACAAGGGACAATATAGTATGCGGCGATATAGTGCGTGGTGATATAAAACATGGTAATATAATGAATTTAAATGCAGTACATGATGATACAACGCGTCATATAATGACACAACGTGTTATACAACAAGTGCGAGGTGATATAAGACATAATAAAAGAAACGGGTTGTGTGACGCAAATGGTGATATAACACGAGGTTAACACACTTTTCCTACGAAAAGATTCGCCTTCGATTTTCATCCTCTTATTGCGCCATTTCAAGATTTACGGAGATCGCGAACAGCAGTTGAAAGACGAAGAAAGGAGAATAGAGGAGAGTGTCATCTTCCAGAAACTTGTTAGGACATTCTTCTCGGAAGTGACTTCTGCACGATTGCATGAATGAATGAGTAATGCATCGTCATGAATTAAACATACGGACGCGTGCGTACTGCCCTCGTGCACACGGTGTACACGATATTGTATTACAAAGATAATTGAAGATCTACACGAACATGTCACAATATTGAGCTTTCTCGTTACTTTTGGTGTTGAACAAGGCTTATGACATGTTGCAAGCTTTCATCAGGGATTATTGTTTTTAATTGGGAAATTTGGAATTCGGAAATTTTGGATTTCGGATTTTTGGAATTTGGAGATTTTGGAATTTGGAAATTTTGGAAATTGGAAAATTTGGAATTCAAAATTTTGGAATTTGGAAATTTTGGAATTTGGAAATTTTGGAATTTGGAAATTTTGGAATTTGGAAATTTTGGAATTTGGAAATTTTGGAACTCGGAATTTTGGAATTTGGAAATTTTGGAATTCGATACTTTGGAATTTAGAAATTTTGGAATTCGAAACTTTGGAATTTGGAAATTTTGGAATTCGGAATTTTGGAATTTGGAAATTTTGGAATTTGGAAATTTTTGGAATTCGAAACTTTGGAATTTGGAAATTTTGGAATTCGGAATTTTGGAATTTGGAAATTTTGGAATTCGGAAATTTTGGAATTTGGAAATTTTGGAACTCGGAATTTTGGAATTTGGAAATTTTGGAATTCGGAATTTTGGAATTCGGAATTTTGGAATTCGGAATTTTGGAATTCGGAAATTTTGGAATTTGGAAATTTTGGAATTCGAAACTTTGGAATTTGGAAATTTTGGAAATCGGAATTTTGGAATTTGGAAAGTTTGGAATTCGGAATTTTGGAATTTGGAAATTTTGGAATTCGGAAATTTTGGAATTTGGAAATTTTGGAACTCGGAATTTTGGAATTTGGAAATTTTGGAATTCGGAATTTTGGAATTCGGAATTTTGGAATTCGGAATTTTGGAATTCGGAATTTTGGAATTCGGAATTTTGGAATTCGGAATTTTGGAATTCGGAAATTTTGGAATTCGAAACTTTGGAATTTGGAAATTTTGGAAATCGGAATTTTGGAATTTGGAAAGTTTGGAATTCGGAAATTTTGGAATTTGGAAATTTTGGAATTCGGAACTTTGGGATTTGGAAATTTTGGAATTCGAAACTTTGGAATTTGGAAATTTTTGTAATTCGGAACTTTGGAATTTGGAAATTTTGGAATTCGAAACTTTGGAATTTGGAAATCTTTAGTTCTTCCATCCAAAAAAATTCAAAAGAGTGATGTTTTATTTCTAAATTGCAAAAACCAATGTTCAATCGAAATAGATGCTCATAAACTATTCTTTACATACATAAAATTCAGTCTCCTGCAAAAATAAATGTCAGTCTCAGACGCCTAAGCTTATGAGTCACTATACATCCCCATTACCAAGTATAATCAGGGTCTTATTGAAAGGTGATTTAGAATTTTGCTAGGTCATAGTACTAGCAATACAATGTTCTGTTCTGACAACTATCACAGAGTGAATTTAATCGGACAATAATAACGAACGTCATAGAAAGTTCAATGCTCATGTTCCTGACATGTATAATGAACGTGCCACTCAGTGTTCAACATCGACCAATCCTTTCGGAACAAATAACCATTTTCCATTCCAATAATATTAATTATCGTAACCATTGTTCCTTTATTACACCAAATGATTCCAATTATAAAACTGTAAAATTTATTGCTCACGTTCTATACAATTAAAAAAAGTTTAACGAGAAATCGGTATAATTTTCTAACGCAGAACGATAATGAATTTCTCACAAATTCATGTATCACGCGAAGCAGAAAAAACAAGATAACCGAGCATAAAAAAGGGAAATGTTTTATTTACAAGATCGTAACAGCGAGGAAATTAATTGGAAAAAAGTAAGTGTAATTGTGTGTTTTCTGATAACATCTTTTACACTTAATATCGACCACATGTTTTAGTTTCTTTGCAATATTCGCTACATTTTTTAGTATATTTGCTGGGAAAGTGTACCACCTTTTTGGGGGACTATTAGAGAGATTACAATATTATTATTGAAATAGTTGAAGCAAAATAAAATGCTAAGGGTGGTTTTATTTATGTTATACAAAACGTTTATTATGGAGTTACAGGCATATCAGTGTAGATCATCTTTTCCAAATTCCAAAATTTCCGAATTCCAAAATTCCGAATTCCGAAATTCCGAATTCCGAAATTCCGAATTCCAAAATTTCCAAATTCCAAAATTTCCGAATTCCAAAATTCCGAATTCCGAAATTCCGAATTCCAAAATTTCCAAATTCCAAAATTTTCCAACTTCCAAAATTTCCAAATTCCAAAATTTCCAACTTCCAAAATGTCCAAATTCCAAAATGTCCAAATTCTAAAATTTCCAAATTCCAAATTTTTTAAATTCCAAAAATTCGAAATCCAAAGTTCTCCAATTCCAAAATTTCGAATTCCAAATTCCCCAATTAATCACGATAATTACTAATGAAAGCTTGCAACATGTCATAAGCCTTGTTCAACACCGAAAGTTACGAGAAAGCTCAATATTTTCTATTGCAATAACATTACTTACTATCATAACCATTATCCTCATAACTATCATTGATCAAGGCATATATAAAATGCTTCATATATAAAATAAACCTACCCATAGACAACAGTAAAATTCAATATTCCTGTCTCTACATTACTTTTCATAATGAAACTTCCTACTCATTTTCATTTCAAACAAAACAATTATTTTTATCAAACATTATCATCACCATTTCCCAAACGTATTACACAAATACAACACAGTAGTACAAGTGTCAGTAGCATAAATTCGTCGTTACGTTTTAATCCACTCGGTACATCCAGTTTCGCGATTGTTGGATGAGTTATGGCTACCTTGGAACGTTCCAAGGGAAGGAACACGCGTTTGTCATGGCTTTGTGTTTGTACAGTAGCGAAACTGTTGCACGGCTGGAAGACGTTTCTGTAATTCACACGCGGCGCGGCCCGGTTTTTCATCGACCTCCCTCGGGAGTAATAAAACTCACAAGCAAGGGACTAGACCGACGTCTAAATATATCCGGGAACATACCCTCGCCGTAAAACCGAGCCTACAGCTTTCGAACAGCGAACTTACAATCTCTGTGATTGATCGACTTTTGCATACTAGAACGACGATTACTTACGTTTTGTGTCATGGACGGGGCTTTAGTGTCGAGAGGACTTTGATTTCGTTGATTGCGTTTTATAGCGTACGATGTTAGTGTTGAGGTTCATACTTCTTTAGCTTGATATTTGGGAGGTTTGGGAATTTGGATGTTTTGGAATTTAAAGATATTGGACAATTTTAGAATTTGGAATTTTGGAATTTGGAATTTGGAATTTGGAATTTTGGAATTTGAAATTTTGGAATTTGGAAATTTTGGAAATCGGAATTTTGAAATTTGGAAATTTTGGAATTCGAAATTTTGGAAATCGGAATCTTGGAATTCGAAATTTTGGATTTGGATATGTTGGAAATCGGAATCTTGGAATTCGAAATTTTGGAATTTGGAAACGTTGAAATTCGGAATTTTGGAATTTGAAAATTTTGGAATTTGGAAATTTTGGAAATCGGAATTTTGAAATTTGGAAATTTTGGAATTCGAAATTTGGGAAATCGGAATCTTGGAATTCGAAATTTTGGGATTTGGATATGTTGGAAATCGGAATCTTGGAATTCGAAATTTTGGAATTTGGAAACGTTGAAATTCGGAATTTTGGAATTTGAAAATTTTGGAATTTGGAAATTTTGGAAATCGGAATTTTGAAATTTGGAAATTTTGGAATTCGAAATTTGGGAAATCGGAATCTTGGAATTCGAAATTTTGGGATTTGGATATGTTGGAAATCGGAATCTTGGAATTCGAAATTTTGGAATTTGGAAACGTTGAAATTCGGAATTTTGGAATTTGGAAATTTTGGAAATCGGAATTTTGGAATTTGGAAATTTTGGAAATCGGAATCTTGGAATTCGAAATTTTGGAATTTGGAAATGTTGGAAATCGGAATTTTGGAATTCGAAATTTTGGAAATCAGAATCTTGCAATTCGAAATTTTAGAATTTGAAAATTTGCAAATTGGAAATTTGGAATTAGGTGATTTAAGAATTATAAATGTATTAATTCTAAAATTTGGAACTTGGAGCACTAAAAAACCTAGGAACATAAAAATTGACAGCTTAAAAATATTCATACTTCATTTCAAATTTCCATTTTCCTCATGACAGAGCAATATTACAGAAACCCAGAAGCGTTGTCAACTACGGAACGCTCCGTATAATGTCATCAAACTCGAAATCGTGGTGGAAAAAAAAACACGCGATGCGTGCGCGAATCGCGTGGCTTGCAGGCTGTACGCGCGTATAACGCACCGTTCGAACAATGCAAGGAACTAGCGGCCCATTATAACCGGAGGGTATTGTACCGGATGTCTCGAGCTGCACACGATGTCCCCGACGAAAGCGGTCTACAGTTCGCCTCTACATATATGGGGTGTCCTATTTCAATCGATCCATTCGAATATCTCCAAAAATGTTGATGAATAGTGTTTTCGATACATATTACTTGAGATTTTAACTATACTTGATTTTCAATTCACAAATTCACTAAATTTGTTTTAGTAGAAGGTAGCTTCTTATGTGGACTCGTAAAGGAGACACGAAAGTCAAGTTTGATTTATTAGATGGAGTTGAGTTCTTTCATCGTTCGATGTGAAACATTGTTCTGTATGTAAGAGTATTAGTTATTTATGCAATAGGGAGCGGTATGGAATATTGCATTTACCACTTGCACTATTTTGTGACTCGCGACGCACTTATCTTCAATCCGAAATTTTGGAATTGGGAATTTTGGAATTTGGAAATTATGGAATTCGAAAATTTGAGAATTGGGAATTTTGGAAATTTGAAATTTTGGAATTTGGAAATTTTGGAAATCGGAATTTTGGAATTTGGAAGTTTTGGAATTTGGAAATTGTGGAATTGGGAATTTTGGAATTTGGAAATTTTGGAAATCGGAATTTTGGAATTTGGAAATTGTGGAATTGGGAATTTTAGAATTTGGAAATTTTGGAATTCGGAATTTTGGAATTCGGAAATTGTGGAATTGGGAATTTTGGAATTTGGAAATTATGGAATTGGGAATTTTGGAATTTGGAAATTTTGGAATTCGGAACTTTGGAATTTGGAAATTGTGGAATTGGGAATTTTGGAATTTGGAAATTGTGGAATTGGGAATTTTGGAATTTGGAAATCTTGGAATTCGAAATTTTGGAAATCGGAATTTTGGAATTCGGAACTTTGGAATTCGGAAATTGTGGAATTGGGAATTTTGGAATTTGGAAATTATGGAATTGGAAATTTTGGAATTTGGTAATTTTGGAATTCGGAACTTTGGAATTTGGAAATTGTGGAATTGGGAATTTTGGAATTTGGAAATTGTGGAATTGGGAATTTTGGAATTTGGAAATTGTGGAATTGGGAATTTTGGAATTTGGAAATCTTGGAATTCGAAATTTTGGAAATCGGAATTTTGGAATTCGGAATTTTGGAATTCGGAAATTGTGGAATTGGGAATTTTGGAATTTGGAAATTATGGAATTGGGAATTTTGGAATTCGGAACTTTGGAATTTGGAAATTGTGGAATTGGGAATTTTGGAATTTGGAAATTGTGGAATTGGGAATTTTGGAATTTGGAAACCTTGGAATTCGAAATTTTGGAAATCGGAATTTTGGAATTTGGAAATTTTGGAATTCGAAATTTTGGATTTCGGCATTTTGGAATTTGGAAATTTTGGAATTTGAAACTTTGGATTTCGGAATTTTGGAAGAGAATTTTTTGATTAATTTCACTCAAAGACTCAATACCCTTCAATATGTAATTGCGTTCTTTGATGCATCGTTCGATGCAGTATCTAGTGAAAGAATTCCTATAAAAGATGACACTCTGTATAGATACACCGTGTTTCACACCCAGCCACACACTCGTTAATTCGCGTGTAGAGTGCGTGCATGATTACGGTTTGCTCCTTGTCCGCCCAGTGATGTCCTCAGGAGCGCCATGTGCTCGCAACATGTTCCATCACCGGCTTACGCTCTCCCGAGTGTCGCCCCCTCGATTCTGCAGAAACGTTACGGTGCAGTCCCTTGTCTCGTTCATGGGAAATCGTAATTTCCCCTTATGAGAAATCGTAATCTCTCGTTACGAGGATATTATGCGGTCCGTTGACGTGAAACGATCTCTCGGTTGACCGAGAAATTGGGCCACGTTCGAAGGGGCGTCTTCTTCCCCGACGAGTTCAGGGATGAACACGTAAACTGCGTTTGGAGCACATTTTTTATGGAGATTTATGTACGCTAGACGGTGGTAAAAGACGGGTTATATGGCATTGTTACGTTTTACGCCTTCCTCGAGCCACTGATGTCTGTTACTAATGCGTTCGCTTAATATTCTACTAAAGTTTAATATCCCACCTCAATCTCCGTTCTTTCAACATTCCACTGGGATGATTCATGCTCTTATAAATTCCCTTGGCCTCTAAAGACATTTGCAGGTTTTCGTTTATGATTCTGTCTGTTATATATCCTTATTTCTTTACACTATAATTTTTGCAAATGGCAATATACCTAGATTTCAAGTTCTGTAGATACCTCGATATCCCTAGATTCTAGTGGACCTGGACCTCTATGATATTTTCATTAATGGAAATATTCCTCGAATTTGTAGGGCTTCCGATTTCTATACCATTTAGTATTCCTAGGTTCCAATTTCTGTATAAGCCAATTCGAGATTTCAATTTCCGTAGATTAAAATACCTTGGCATATTAATTCTCTAGATGTCAATATCTAGATTCTAGTATTACTAGATCTGAATGTCCCTAAATTCTAATATTCCTAGATTCCATATATCCCTTGATCCCAAATATTGCTAGATCCAAATATCCCTAGATCGTGATATCGCTAGATCCTAAAATTCGTAGATCCCAAAATCCCTAGATCGCAATATCCCTAAATCCCAATATTCTGAGATCCCAGATCTCTAGATCCCAATATCCCTAGAACCCAGTATCTCTAGATCTCAATATCCCTAGATCCTCCAATATCGCTAAATCCCTCAATATGCTTCGATCCCCCAATATCCCTAGATCTCCCAATATCCCTAGATCTCCAAATATCCCTGGATCTCCAATATCCCTAAACCCCCCTAATATCCCTATATCCCCCAATATCCCTAAATCTCCAAATATCCCTAGATCCCCAAGATCTCTAAACCCCCTAATATCCCTAGATCTCCAAATATTCCTAGATCCCCAATATCCCTGAACCCCCTAATATCCCTAGATTATGATTTCTAATTTTCTGAGATTTCAATTTCCCTGTATACCAATTTCCCCAGATCAGAATCTCCATGAATCTGAATGACCTCATATTCCCAGATCTCTACATTTCAATATTATAACACCTCGGTACCTTCGAGTTCCAGTAACCGTGTGTCCCTATATCCCTAGATCCCTATCGCGGCGTAACGCTCTTAATTAGGTGCACGCGATGCAGGAATATGGCGCCCAGTTAGTAATTATTGAACGAGACAAAGTTTAAGATATTCTTAACGACAACATTGTAGCGATCGTTGTCGAGAGACGGAGGACAAAGGACGCGGCAGTTCCGGGACATCATATTCCGGTAATTTTGGGATTCCATTACGGGGATAACGAGTTTTGAAAATCGATCGACCGCGCACCGAAGCCGGCCAGGGGCAATTGCTTATTCAATAGCTGCTCGTTGCGAGGCCATTCAAAGCAATCCCTCGAGTAATTCGCGTTCTCGTAATTCAGCCGGGCACAGAGGAAAGTACAAGAACTCTCGTTAAACTTTAAAAATAACCGATGTCGGCCTAACTGCTCTTTCCTAATTCGTTGTTCCTACGGCCGAGGGAAGTGGCAATCGCGGTCGAATCATTTGCAGCCGACGAGAGGAATTCGCGGCATTTTGTCGCTCGTCATTCTGTCTCATCGAGCAGTCGATTGTACCTCTTATTGCTCCTTCACCTCTTTCCATCTATTGTGCAGACTAGTACATTGCATTGCGTTTCTTATTTCGAGGGTCTTTTGCAAACTTGTGAATTATTGAACTATGCTATTGATCAACATTTATCTGTTCGTAACGATATTGTGTAGGTCGGCGAGAATTTAATATCATATTTCTTTCTTCTTCCAAGTTACGTGTCGTTTACGTATATGAACATTCTTACGTGTATGAAATTCCCTAGATACAAAAATTTATAACATACACTAGACATAAAAAATCACTAGATTCTAATACTTCCAAAGCACAATATCCCTAAGCTTCAAAGTCTTCAGATCCAAAAATTCCTAAATTCTAAAATACCCAAAATTACTGTTCTCACAATTCTAGATCTCAAAATTCCATGGCAAAAGTTCCTAGGCATGAAATCTCTAAGTACCAAAATCCCTAGATCTTGATACTCATAAATCACAATAACCCTAAATCTCAGAATCCCATAGTAAAAGTCCCTAAACATAAAATCTATAAATACCAAAATCCCTAGATCTTGATACTCATAAATCACAATAACCCTAAATCTCAGAATCCCATAGTAAAAGTCCCTAAACATAAAATCTATAAATACCAAAATCCCTAGATCTTGATACTCATAAATCACAATAACCCTAGACCACAAAATCCCATGGTAAAAGTTCCTAAACATAAAAATCTATAACTACGAAAATCCCTAGATTTCATTACTCCTTAATCACAATAACCCTAGATCTAAAAATCCCGTGGTAAAAGTCCCTAGACATAAAAATCTATAACTACAAAAATCTCTAGATCTCAAAATCCCATGGTAAAAGTCCCTAGACATAAAAATTTATAACTACAAAAATCCCTAGATCTCAAAATCACGTGGTAGATGTCCCTAAGCATAAAAATCCATATCTACCGAAATCCCTAGATCTCGATACGCGTCTCCGATGTTCGAATAACAGAACACGGCAGTTTCCAGTCTTCCAGCAGAGAAATGATCGTAATCGTAAATAATTGAACGCGAGTCAGCTGCAGAGAGTGCAATCTAGAGAAGAGCGCGCGCACAGCACGCGTGGATACATCGAGTCTCGAGAGTGTCATCGGTATCAGACGGCTGGCGAACAAGCAAACATACGCCTAATGCAAATGATCAATTTATGTTAAGCAACCAACCACTCTGAGTTGGCAACGTGTAAACGAGAAACTCCGTGGAACTCGTGGGGGAGAGGCCGAGAGTATGACGGAATTAAGGGAATTCAAACGGGGCCACACGAGCACCGTTAAATAAGGAAGTTCATTGACGACAGTTAACGCGAGGACGTCGCATTATGCCCGGCCTGCAATTCTCTGACAAAGGGCGAAAGTCGCGCACCGTGACAACCATGGGAAGAAAGAGGATCCTTCCCTTCTTCGCTGTCGCCGATAAATTATTCTCTCTCGGCCATTTGCTTGCGCTAAATATGGCCGGCATTGTAGTCCTGTCGGTAACTGCTGCGAATTTAATTCGTGTAAACGCGATTGTAAAAGCGAGGGCTCAAAGTCCGGGGTTATAATAATTCATTTATATGGCTGGGTTAACTGTACAAGTGTACTATGTAGTACTGTGGTTATAACATATTGCTGTGTCGTATTATTGTAGTGTTATACGATGTTGTGTATAACACTATAATGTTATTTTACTATTCAACTGTGCTATCTTATTATTTTAGTGTTGTACGGTTTCGTGCTATTTTGATATAGTACTGTACTGTTTTATAGTAACATACTACTGTTTTCTGTATTACTGTGTCACAGTTTTATTTTATTACGACAGTAGATGTTTTCTACTATCTCTTTATAATATATTCCGGTACTGCTGTATTGTATCACTGTACTGTTTTAGTACGATTGCAGTATACTGTTATGCAAGCGCTGCTTGACCATTTAATTCTCTCACTAGAATGTTGTATTCAATTCTCTGTACATACGTATTGTTATGGATAGTTCCATAAATATCGAATAGCCATAAAAGTATTCAGCATCTGCTCTTACTATGGAAATTGAAGAATACAAACATTGAGAAATCGAAAAATTGATAAATTGAAAATTTGAAGAATTGAACAATCGGGTAATTGGAAAATTGAAATCTAGAAAAATTGAGGAATTGAATAATTGAAAAATTGGAAAACTGAAAAACTGAAATCTAGAAAAATTGAAAATTTGAAGAATTGGAAATTTGAAGAATTGGACATTTGCAGAATTGGAAATTTGCAGAATTGTAAATTTGCAGAATTGGAAATTTGAAGAATTGGAAATTTGAAGAATTGGAAGTTTGAAGAATTGGAAATTTGAAGAATTGAAAAATTTAAGAATTGAAAATTTGAAGAATGGGAGTTTTGAAGAATTGAGAAATTGGAGAATTGGAAATTTCAAGAATTGAAAAATTTAAGAATTGGAAACTTGGAGAATTGAAAAATTGGAGAATTGGAAAGTTAAAGAATTGAAAAATTGAAGAATTAAAAATTTGAAAAATTGAAGTTTTGAACAATAGACGAATTAACAAATCTTGGAACTGAAAGATCGAAAAATCAAAGAATTGAAAAAGTCCTAGAATTGAAAGAGACTTGCTACAGCACGAACGAAATAATAAAGTCTAAAATTGAAATCGTACATTTCATCTGTCCGGTCATTGTCGTACCTCCCGTCAGCTCCGAACAACAAGTACAACAGAAAGAGGCGTTGCACCTGTATAAAATATGTAGCTATATGCATAGCCGTGTATCGATCGATATCACGCGATATTAAAGCAGGCAGACATCGATGGCTGGAAATGCGCATCAAAGTTCTTCATCGAACCAATTCCGAGATCAATCGACTGAAAGTTCATTTCGGCCCATCAGACGCCGGCTGAAATCTGGATTAAACGTTCGGGTTATCGAATTCAATCGACCCTACGTGCACCCTTCGTTTCTCACTCCCTTCGTTCGGACCCATATTAATCCCTTAATATTTTCAGCGCGAAAAACGAATTAAATCGTCCCCGTAAAACTGCCTCGCGTCGGATACAATGAATATCGAACCCTGTTTCGGTATTTAATAATAAAATTTGTTGAGTTAAATTTATTTTGTGGATGAATTAATGAGGTAGGTTTTGGGCGAGGTATGTTATGGGTTAATCAAGTTTATATGGAATTGGGGATTTGTATGTGGTATTTAATGTTTAATATAATTTTTGATATTTGTGAATTGATAGAACATGACTTAAATTATAAGTCATATAAGTTAATTATGTTAATGATAATATTAATTTACGTTATTAATTTAATATTTCTAACACATCAAATTTTCAAATTCCCAAATTTCCACCATCCCAAATTTCTAACTCCCCGAATTCTCAAATTCCCAAATTTCCACCCTCCCAAATTCTCAAATTTCCAAATTTCTAACTTTCCAAATTCGCAAATTCTCCAATTTCCACGCTCCCAAATTTCTAACACCCCAAATTCTCAAATTCCCAAATTTCTAACCCCCCAAATTTCCAACACCTCAAATTCTCAAATTCCCAAATTTCCAACATCTCAAATTTCTAACCCCCCAAATTTCCAACATCCCAAATTCTCAAATTCCCAAATTTCCACCCCCCCAAATTCTCAAATGTCCAAATTTCCAACACCCCAAATTCTCAAATTCACAAATTTCCAATAACTCAAATTTCTACCCCCCAAATTTCCAACATCCCAAATTCTCAAATTCTCAAATTTCCACCCCCCCAAATTTTCAAATGCCCAAATTTCCAACACTCCATATTTCTAACCCCCAATTTCTCAAATGCCCAAATTTGCAAATTCTCCAATTTCCACGCTCCCAAATTTCTAACACCCCAAATTCTCAAATTCCCAAATTTCCAACGCCCCAAATTCTCCAATTCCCAAATTTCCAACACCCCAAATTTCTACCTCCCCAAATTTCCATCACCCCAACTTTTCAAATTTCCAAATTTCCACCACCCCAATTTCTAACTTCCTAAATTCTCAAATTCCCAAATTTCTAACCCCCCCAATTCCCAACTCCCAAAATTCTCAAATTGAGGTTAAAAACAATGAACAATCCCGGCAATATATCCTGCGATAAAGTTGACAGCCCACATTCAGACTTCTTTCACAGAATTCAAATTATTCTACAAATCAAACACGATTAAATATTGTATAACCCCTTTCATGATTGTTATTCCGTTATCCGGTGAAGAAAATAATTGAATTGCTGTTGGCATAATAAATGAAGGGATATTTTTGAAAGTCACCGCGTATAACTCTTTTAAAAACGCCTTCGAGGCAAAGTACAGTGAATTAACCGGTCGTTTGAGAACGCGTGACTCGACTAAGCGATTCGTCATTCGAAAACGTGCTCAAATTGTGTGTAATGAGTTAACTCATTACTCGACTACGCGTACGATGAATTAACCCGTTACGTGAGAATGTTTCGACGGTCATACGCGATGCGTAATTGAGAACGAACCGTTTGAAAAATGGAAGCACGTTGTTCGTGGTGCAATGTCCTTCGATTGTAGTCGATGTATTTTACCCGTAGACAATTATCGAATATGGAAAATTTGCAAAAAATTTTAACGTTATGTAAATTTAGGAAAATTTAGCGATTGTTATAATTTAACACATAAATGGTTATATAGGAAAATTTGGGCGCCTTGTTGTGGATGTCAATAACTTTATTTTTGAAGAAAGCATGAACCTTTGTGAAATTATAATATCTGGTTAATGTTAAGTTAATAACGAGTTGATAGTAAGTTTATAATATTATTTGGGGTGATGAAAATTTGGGAGTTTAAGAATTTGGGGAGTTAGAAATTTGGGAATTTGAAAATTTCAGAATTTAGCAAGTTGGAAATTTGGGCATTTGAGAATTTGGGAGGGTGGAAATTTGGGAATTTGAGAATTTGGGGTGTTGGAAATTTGGGAGAGTGGAAATTGGAGAATTTGAGAATTTGGGGAGTTAGAAAATTAGGGTGGTGGAAATTGGGAATTTGAGAATTTGGGGGGTTAGAAATATGGAGTGCTGGAAATTTGGACATCTGAAAATTTGGGAGAGTGGAAATTTGGGAATTTGAGAATTTGGGGTGTTAGAAATTTGAAGTGTTGAAAATTTGGGCATTTGAGAATTTGGAGTATTGAAAATTGGGAAGGTTAGAAATTTGGGAATTTAAGTATTTGGGAAGTCAGAAATTTGTTTTGGTGGAAATTTGGGCATTTGAGAATTTGCATCGCTCATCCATATGGAACACGATAATTACAGAGCTCGTTCAAAATATTTTGAAAGACACCCAAGTCGATTTAAAAATACACACCCTGTATACTGTCAATATATCAGAACTGTCAATATCGATGAACATACAGAGAAAGATATTGACAGTACGTCAATATCTAATTGTAAATACGAACGGATGACAATTGAAATATTTTTTCTTTTGATTAGATACCGTTGAATACAATTTCAACACCGAATGTATGATCGATAAATATTGAACGTGCTAGGTAAATATAGTTGCTCGATAAATGTATAAATAAATGATGTTCCATCTACTGTGCTGTGTACACAACACTTTTTAACGTTGTGCTAATATTGTATTATTTAACTGGTAATGTATTTGGCGTATTGATTACATTTTACTGTATTGAAAATACATTAACCACGTACTAACAATATTTTATTTACAATATCGTGTTTACAGCATTGTGCTAATAACGGTGTATTAATAATACTGACAACGTTGAACTGAACATATGACAGTGTACTAACATTATCGCATTAGCACTGATATCGTGTTGATAAAATTTAATCGACGATAATACGTCGATAAGACAACGTATTAAAACAAAATGTAATTTCTGCTGGAATAAAATGCAGCGGTAAATTATAATGCGTATTACGTGGAGCTGAAGAATAAAAAGAAACGGAACAAGAATTACAGCTTCTTTGTTCCCTGAACCTTTTACGTCGATTCTCTTCCGCGGTATAAATGGATCAATCGAACGGAGAGCACGAAAAAAAAAGACGAACAGCGTGGAAAAGAAGCCGGAGAAAAGAAAAGACAGGAAATGAAAAAGGGAAACAGCTCCTCCGTTGAGACAAGAACTAAGTACGTCGAAGTAACCAGACCGAACCATGCTGATTTATTATTTTAATTGGATCGTTTAATTACCGATCCGATTATCCGCGCATCGACGTGATGGCGCGACGATTCGAACGAAACGAGTTCGAGTAGATGAATCGATATGCTTGGATGCATTGAGGGAAGGCTTCGAATAAGAGTGAGAAAGGAATCTTTCAGTATTTTTTTACTTTGAAGGAAATGCAAGTTTAATATTTTTGATAGAGTTAACTTTTTAATGTGAGAATATTAGAATTTTTATATTTCTGGATTGTGGAATTTGGGAATTTGTATTCTTCGCAAGTTTAATATTTTAGGTTTGATTAGAGTATGTTATATTCCCGCATTTTTTAATTTTATATTATCACATTCTTAATTTTGTAAAATTAAAAATTCCGAAATTTCACATTCCCATATTCCACATTCCCTTATTTCATCTTCCCTCATCCCACATTCCAACACTTCACATTCTCAGATTCCACATTCCCATATTTCACGTTCTCATATTCCACATTTCCATATTTCACATTCCCAGATTCCACATTCCACGATTTTGCATTCCCACATTCCACTTTCCCTTATTTCATCTTCCCACATTCCAACACTTCACATTCCAAAATTCCACATTCCCATATTTCACATTCCCAGATTCCACATTCCCATATTTCACATTCCCAGATTCCACATTCCCATATTTCACGCTCTCATATTCCACATTTCCGTATTTCACATTCCAAGATTCCACATTTCAAAATTTCACATTCCCACATTCCACATTCCAAGATTTTGCATTCCCACATTCCACTTTCCCTTGTTTCATCTTCCCACATCCCACATTCCAACACTTTACATTCCCAAATTCCACATTCTCATATTTCACATTCCCAGATACCACATTCTCATATTTCACATTCCCAGATTCCACATTCTCATATTTCACATTCCCAGATTCCACATTCCCATATTTCTCATTCCCAGATTCCACATTCCAAAATTTCACATTCCCATATTCCACATTCCGAAATTTCGCATTCCTACATTCAAAAATTTCACATTCCCACATTCCAAATTTCAAGATTTTGCATTCCTACATTCCTAAGTTGTACATTTCCAACTCTCACATTCCAAGATTTTGCATTCCCTCATTCCTAAGTTATACATTCCCAGATCTCACATTTCCAAGTTAAACATCCCTAAATTTCCCAATCCCACATTCCAAATTAGTACGTTCACAGATCTCACCATTCTCAAACATCACATCCTTACATTCACAAATTGCACATGTCTACATTCCCCATTCCGCAATCGTACATCTCCCTTCATCAAATAAAGTCCCTCCCACAAAAACCGTTTCCATCCCATTACTTTCATATCAGTATTATTCACACAAGTACAAACATTGCACTTTCATTAACCGCAATATTAGTAATTTTGAAATTCATTAAAATACCGCAAATCCTATAAAAATATCTCTTAACGCTACAAAAGAAAAAATGCAAAAGTTAAAGGAAGTAAGAAAATAAATTGTAAGATAAAAGGCGAAAGAAAATGGATAGCGATTTTCCGTGGCGTAATGTCCGGAATATTCATCGGACGATTTGTCTTCCGGTGTAACGAAAAATCGTGCTTTACCCACCGGTAAATTATTCCCGTGGGATATTTATGATTTTTAGGAGCGGCGAGCGATAAAATTCCAGCCTCTTTAAGCTGGCACGCTCCGAACCGCGTCCAGCTGGAACGCGGGCCGAGAAAGATCGGGCAATTAAACGGTAGATTTTATTGCCCCGATACCATGCAGCTTTTCGAATTAGCATAACCTCGTGGCTACCTAAGGGAACACCATCTGTGTATTTCTACATACTATATTAGTACTCCGCGTGTATTTAATAACATGGCGAACGGGGCCTTTCTATTTGGACCTTTAAACTCTTAAATTATTTGTGGCGGTAGCTATTTAGTGATAGGATGTGTTAATGTATGGGATAATTATTTTATTGTATGTTAATGATGAGGTTTTGGTTGGGAATTGTTTTTTGGGGAAATTTTTGGGTGGGGTTTGGAAATGAAGGGGTTTGGGATTTGAGAATTTGCGAATTTAGGAATTTGGGGAGTTAGAAGTTTGGGGGTTGGAAATTTGGGAATGTGAGAATTCGGGGTGATGGAATTTTAGAATTTGAGAATTTTGGGGAGTTAGAAATTTGGGGTGATGGAATTTGGAAGATTTGAGAATTTGGGGGGTTGGAAATTTGGAAGTGTGAGAATTCGGGGTGATGGAATTTTAGAATTTGAGAATTTTGGGGAGTTAGAAATTTGGGGTGATGGAATTTGGAAGATTTGAGAATTTGGGGGGTTGGAAATTTGGAAGTGTGAGAATTCGGGGTGATGGAATTTTAGAATTTGAGAATTTTGGGAAGTTAGAAATTTGGGTTGATGGAATTTGGAAAATTTGAGAATTTGGGGGGTTGGAAATTTGGAAGTGTGAGAATTCGGGGTGATGGAATTTGAGAATTTGAGAATTTGGGGGGTTGGAAATTTGAAAATGTGAGAATTGGGGGTGGTGGAATTTGGGAATTTGAGAATTTGGGGGTTGGAAATTTGGGAATGTGAAAATTCGGGGTGATGGAGTTTGAGAATTTGAGAATTTGGGGGGTTGGAAATTTGAAAATGTGAGAATTGGGGGTGGTGGAATTTGGGAATTTGAGAATTTGGGGGTTGGAAATTTGAGAATGTGAGAATTTGGGGTGTTGGAATTTTAGAATTTGAAAATTTTGGGGAGTTAGAAATTTGGGTTGATGGAATTTGTAAAGTTTGAGAATTTGGGGGGTTGGAAATTTGGAAGTGTGAGAATTCGGGGTGATGGAATTTGAGAATTTGAAAATTTGGGGGGTTGTAAATTTGAAAATGTGAGAATTGGGGGTGATGGAATTTGCGAATTTGAGTATTTGGAGAGTTAAAAATTTGAGGTGCTGGAATTTCAGAATTAGGGAGTTGGGGTTGTGGTTGGAAATTTGATAATTTGTGGAATTGGAAATTTATGCACTTGCAAATTTGAGAAGCGTAAAATTAGAAAATTTGAAAGTCTGAGAAATTTTATATATTTTACAATACGAGAAATTTCCTTACCCTTAAAGTTGAGAATTTAAGAATCTTGTAAAATTTCAAATTTCAGTATTTAAAGAATTATATATTTTTGAACTGTAATCCACAAAAGTATAACATTAATTCAGTTACATGTACTATGTAACATTTCCTCGAAACTATTGGTAACATAGTCATTATAAACTAAATTATCGCGTTAGTTGTACGGTGAAGCAATCGACGCAGCGAGTGGCAACATCTGCGTTGTGGTATCGCTAGTTCGAAGTAATTTCTTGAGCATTAGTTACACTTGAGATGTGGTAAAAGTGGGATTGTACCGTATTTCTGGCTTAAACAGAAATCTTGCATCTATTGTAAAACATTTAGTAAAAAGATATTTATTTGAAATTACATTAAACTAAATGTTGAACGTATCATCTGCAAGTGCAAATTATTAACCCCCTTTGCTTCAATGTACTCATTTGGATACACGGTATTCATCGAGTTTCATAAAACATGAAATGTACACATGTGTTCCCATTGTACTCGTATGAGTACTAAAGTTTATAATTTCTAACCCTCCAAATTCTCAAATTTCCAAATTTCTAATCTCTCAAATTTGAAAACGTACCTTTTCTGCATAATTACTCTAACCTAACCTAACCTCCCCGCTCGATAATCGCCCGAGTAACAGCACAAATTTTCCCAAAAGAAAAAATTTGCAAAAAAAAACAAAAATCCGTAAAAATAGCTATTCAGCCTAATTACAAAAAATTGAGAAAAGTACATATTCCGTGTAATAACCAAACGCGGTAACAAGCATAATGGAAAGCGTAAACGTCGATCAGCAATGCGGAGACAAGAATCGCTTCAGCTATCGTCCGGTTGTTTAATCAGCGGCGCGGATGTTGTCAGAGTACGGTTTCGAACCGGCGCCAGTTTCGACCGCGAACGGCAATATTTTCAGCGGCTACCTCGCGATTGCTGCTAATTTCATTCGCCAGAGCGGTTGGTATTAATTTTCGCTGGTGGCCGAAACAAGCTGTGGCGAACGTTCAATCCGTTCTGTTTCGCTGGGTCGGCAGGAAACGGCGTTAATTTTACGCCGCCCACCCGCCTTCTTCGACCGTTTGCCGAGAACCTGTCACTTGGTTCGTCTCGTTGCACGGCTCGCTAATTCTGTCCTCGATCGCGAGCGACGTTCTACATACGATCTGTCTCGTTGCTGTCACTCCTTTCACCGGGAATAACGCTAATTTTGACCACCGTCGGTGTTTACGCTAGACGTCCCTCCTCGGGATCGGCCCTTTTGATCGATCGTCGCCGCTCGTCTGGAAATGGTCGGTATCTACGCGAAAAATGACGAGTATCCGGCTAAATTTGCCCTTTTACTTCGGGGATCGTAAATAACCTCGGTGGAACGTTTCAGACCTCGGTACGAATGTTCTTTCTCTATTCGGTTTTAGGAGTATGAGTTTCTTCAGTTCGCGAATTCTCGTGTTTTATGGTTTGTGATTTATAAATCCAGCAATTCTGCAATTCTCAATTTGCAACAATTACCGATACCATAATTTCCAACTTCGGTTTCCAATTTCAAATTACACTATTCGGAATTCTCAGCAGCACAATTCCCTATTATGCAAAATTCAATTCCATAATTACTAACTCCACCACACGCAATTTCACAATTCCTAATTCCGCAGATTGCAATTCCAAAATTCCCAATTCCGCAGATTGCAATTCCACAATTCCCAATTCCGTAGATTGCAATTCCACAATTCCCAACTCTACAAATTGCATTTCCATAATTCCCAATTGCACCACACGCAATTCCACAATTCCTAAATCCACGAATTGCAATTCCACAATTCCCAATTCCACAAATTGCAATTCCACCATTCCCAACTCTACAAACCGCAATTCCACAATTCCCAATTCCGCAAATTGCAATTCCATAATTCCCAACTCCACAAATTGCAATTCCACAATTCCCAACTCCACAAATTGCAATTCCACAATTCCCATCTCCAAAAATTGCAATTCCACAATTCCCAACTCCAAAAATTGCATTTCCATAATTCCCAATTGCACTACACGCAATTCCACAATTCCTAATTGCATCACATGCAATTCCACAATTCCCAATTGCAAAAATCATAATTCCACAACTTCCAATCCCATCACCCCCAATTCCACCGCACGCAATTCCACAATTCCCAATTGCATCGCCCGCTGTTCGATCATTTAATATTTTAATTCTGCAATTGTCATCTTCACAAATTGCAATTCCAGAAACCCCAGTTCCATGAATCTCAATTGCATGATCTCCAATCCCACACATCGCAATTCCCAACTCAGCAAATTCCAGTTCTACAGTTCCCAATTGCAGCTTGTTAAATTTTCAAATCACATAATTCGACACTTCCATAATTCTACAATCCCTCAGTTCCTGAG
Source organism: Megachile rotundata (assembly GCF_050947335.1). Classification (NCBI taxonomy): domain Eukaryota; kingdom Metazoa; phylum Arthropoda; class Insecta; order Hymenoptera; family Megachilidae; genus Megachile; species Megachile rotundata. Next base: position 18,537,481 of record NC_134983.1, read on the forward strand.
TCCCACAATTCCTGAACTTCAACACTGATTCTCAATTCCAAAATTGATGAGTGTAGAGATTTGTATATTTCTTACACTGTCAGTTATCGATTCTCGGCTCCGAAGTTTTCCTTTTATCGAAACGATTAAACAGAAATGGCAATGTTATCCGCAGTAGCATTACAGTACCAGTTAGCAATAAGTTCGTTCTCGTCGCGAAGTCAATCTCCTGGAGCGGTTCGAGCGCTTCCGGTGTTAACTACTCGTTGAGCAGAGCTTGTCGATCGTTAATTTCAGAGGCGAGAAAAAAGTCGACGAGCGAGTTACCGTAAATAAATTTGCATAGCCGTTTCGATGATCGATGGAAGCTCGTTTTTAGCGGCGAAACAGGAAGAGAGAGTTCCTGCTACTAATAGCTACACGTTCTTGTTGTTTTAGCGTTTTGTCCTTCTTTTAGTGCCGCTCGAAAAACTTCTCGCTTCGAAAGATTTGTCCGAAGTCGATTTCCGAACATTCGTTCTTGTTCGACGACGCTCTAATCTGTTGGACAAATTGAAGTTACTCTTTGTACATTGTTTGGGAACACATAGTTCGACGGCTGTTCTATCCATAGCTACGAAAGTACGTTCTTCAAAGTTTAACTCGATAGTATTGCTTTTTTGACTGTTGGGGGGACGTGTGTTTGATGTTGTTTGTGTTGGGAAGTTGAGCGGCAGGTTGTTTATTCGGTGTGATGTAGAATGGATGTGTTATTTGTTTGACATGGAGTGGCTTCGATGCGTTGTACAATCAACCTAGTATTTATTAGACACGTTGTATGATCAAGTTGTTTGGTAGACGCGTTATACAATCAACGTGTTGTACTATGCGTTGTACAATCGATGTGTTGAACTATGCGTTGTGTAATTGTCGCATTGTACAATTAACGCGTTGATGTACCATGCATTGTACAATCGTTGCGTTGTTGTATCGTGCGTTGAATAATTGTCGCGTTGTACAATCAACGCGTTGATCTACCATGCATTGTACAATCAGTGCGTTGATGTACCATGCGTTGTACAATCGTCGCGTTGATGTACCATGCGTTGAGTAATTGTCACATTGTAAAATTAACGCGTTGATCTACCATGCGTTGTACAATCAATGCGTTGTTGTACCATGCGTTGAATAATTGTCGCGCTGTACAATCAACGCATTGTTGTACCATGCCTTGTGCAATAGTCGCGTTGTGCAATCAGTGCGTTGATGTACCATGCGTTGTACAATCAGTGCGTTGATGTACCAAGCGTTGTACAATCGTCGCGTTGTACAATCAGTGCGTTGATGTACCATGCATTATACAATCAGTGCGTCAATGTACCATGCGTTGTACAATCGTCGCGTTGTACAATCAGTGCGTTGATGTACCATGCGTTGTACAATCAGTGCGTTGATGTACTGTGCGTTGTACAATCTTCGCGTTGTACAATCAGTGCGTTGATGTACGGTGCGTTGTACAATCAGTGCGTTGATGTACCGTGCATTGTACAATCAGTGCGTTGATGTACCATGCGTTGTACAATCGTCGCGTTGTACAATCAGTGCGTTGATGTACGGTGCGTTGTACAATCAGTGCGTTGATGTACCATGCGTTGTACAATCATCGCGTTGTACAATCAGTGCGTTGATGTACCATGCGTTGTACAATCGTCGCGTTGTACAATCAATGCGTTGTTGTCCTATGCGTTGTGTAATCATTGCGTTACTGTAGTATACATTATGCACTCGTCGCGTTGTGCAATGAACGCGTTGTTTTCCTATACATTGCACAAACAATCCATTACACTATCTCGCATTGCACAATCTACCTATTATATTGCCACTCATTACAACCTTTGAGTTACAACCTTCAAATCATCAAAGCAACTCATACAATCCATCCAAAATACCCTTAACATAACAGTATAGCTAATAAATACACGTGAAGATCTAATGTTCCGAATGCATTACACATTAATTAAGATTTTAATTAACACTTAATGAATCAGTAATTGATCGGTTTAATGCAACGTAACGATGAATCTACATATAATAACGTATCGTTAATTTCTTCTTTCCAGATCGGTGAATCCTAAGGGAATCGAAGTACACCGCAGGACTTGTCGGTAAGTAATTTACTGAATTCTATTAGAGTAACACCCGTTGGTGAAACTCGAGCGAAACTCTCCGGTCAACGACACGGGTTCATTTTTTCCTAGTTCGTTCGCGTGCTTACAGACGGTAACTGTGTTGTCTGTCGATGCTTCCTACAGTAATTAACTTTTACTGGATACAATTAAACGAAACAGCTGGAACTTTTCTTCGGTAGATCGATTAAGTCTTTTACACGGATAATTATTTTACGAACTCTGTCATTTCAGTCGAAGTATATATTTCAAGGGATATCTTTCGTGCTCTGTTTTGTGTCGCATATTTGTAACAGAATGCAACACGGAGTTAAGTGACACTTTCACTGCTTTTATTGCAACACTTCTGTGTTTCACGAAACTTTTTGCTCTACTAATTATTTTAGGTATTCGAAAGTAACTAATTGTCTGTAAATGTTTTGTCAGAGGTAAATTAACAATGTCTTTGCAAAAGTGATAGCCTGTAAACAATATCTTATCAAAGTTAATTGTATGTGATCAATATTTTGCCTGAATTAATTCTGTATATACTATATTTTGTTAAAAGTGATTGACTGTAAACAATATCTTATCAAAGTTAATTGTACATGAACAACATTTTGCCTGAATTAATTGTGTATATACAGAATTTTGTAAAAAGTCACTGTCTTTAAATAATACCTTGTCAAAGATAATTATCTTTATGAACAATATTTTATCAAAAATAATTGTGCAAAAATATCCTGTTCATCTACAACTGTCTCTTTTGCATAAAATATTATATCATGTTTACTATAATAAACAGTATCGAACGGTCTACCAAAGTATCCCATAGAACCTTATCAAATTTCCCGAGTAAGGGTCTGCTAAGGATTGTGTAGGGTTGAAATTTTCAATATCCTACCAGCGAAATTTATGCCAGCCATCGTAACGATGCTCTGTTTCTTTTTTCTCCTTTATTTGGATTCCTTTAGACTCGAGACTTCCCATGAAAAAAAATCAGCCCACCTAGTCGTTCGAACTTCTCGATTGAACTTCTTTCTTCGAGTATACTATTTACAAGTTTTCCCTTTTCTTACGAATCAGCTGCGTCGCTGAATGGAACGACTATATTCTTTACACGCGTCGCAAACTATCGCTGCAGTGGCGTAACTAGAATACGTTTCATTCTGGTGTTTGGTTACAAACTTATCAATTTTTCAAATTTTTATATTTATGTATTTTGACAGATTCATTATTATGCAAAAATTTGTGAAATTGTGGAGATTTTCTTAGCTGTGTAACTACAAATTTTGGAAATTCCTCAAATTCCTGAATCTTAAAATTTTTCAAGTTCATTTTCGAATTCCATAAAATCCCTAGATTCTTTAAATTCTCTAGATTCCCTAAATTTCCCACATTTTCCAGATTTTCCAAATTCCCCAGATTTCCCAAATCCCCGATTCCCCAAATTCCCCGGATTTCCCAAATCCCCCGATTCACCAAAGTCCCTAGATTCCCCGAATTCTCTGGATTCTCCAAATTCTACCGATTCCTCAAATTCCCCAGATTTCTAAAATCCCCCGATTCCCCGAATTCTCTGGATTCCCCAAATTCTCCCGATTCCCTAAATTCCCCAGATTTCCAAAATCCCCGGATTCGCCAAATTCCCTAGATTCCTCGAATTCTCTAGATTCCCCAAATTCTCCCAATTCCCCAAATCCCCCCATTCACCAAATTCCTTAGATTCCCAAAAATTCCCAGATTTCGCAAATTCTTCAAATCCTCCGATTCCCCAAATCCCCCGAATCACCAAATTCCCTAGATTCCCCAGATTCCCCAAATTTCCAAATTCTCCCAGTTCCTAATTTCACAAATTCCCCACATTCCCCAGATTTCCAAACTCTCGCAACTCCTAATTGTATAATTTCCCCAAATTCTCAAAAATTCCCTAAATTACTAATATCATATTCTCCATACTACACTTAAGAGTCCTATACAAATAAATTTTGCAATTTACCTTTAAAAGCAAAAAAAAAATGTTTCCATATGCTTCCCTTGCTCGTAAAATTTTGTTTGTCCTTTGACCCTTAACGTTGTTCGACACCAACCCTCGATTTAACGGTCGTGTTTCAATATCCTTTCCGATACGACTGCGTATTTCTGCGTCTGGGAGTAAAAAGGGTCTGCTAGTCAGTAAGGTTCCAAAGGTGTATCTATCAAAAATTCGTGGCACGCCCTTCGAGGTTGGTTCCCTCGGCGCTACTTTACCTTCGAGAGCTTCCATCCACCTATTCTTATGCGAGCTGGAGGACACGCGATCGAAGGGAATGTCTATGTTTCCAGGGACGAGTTGCGACACGAAAATTCGTGTCCCTCTCGTACGCTGCATTTATGGACGTGGTTTCGAGGACGTACGGGGACATAATTTTATACGAACCGCTTTGTTGCGTGGTTTATGCTTTGTACGGAGCGAAATGATACACATACGCTCGCCAGCGTGTCCTCGCTCGAGGGTCGGATACCGAAGGAAACACCAATTTTTATTCATTTCTCCCGTTCGCTACGATACTTCGGGGACGATGAATATTTGGCTGTTTAGCGAGGACGCATCGTCAGGGAATTGGATATTTTCTTCGTATATCTGTACGGATATCTCAAGTTGCGTATGTGGATAATACGTGGTTATCTTCGTATCTATTGGTTATTTGTTATGACGGTTTTATTGATGTTGCAGTTCTTTATAGCTGATATTGATATTTTGTGGATGCATATGCTTTTTCAAGATTATAAATCTCCGAATTCCTCAATTTACAAATCTGACACCTAAAAATCATTAAATACCGAATTCTTACATTATAAAATCCCTAGATGCATTAACTTATACCTAATAGCGTATGGGTACAAAAATTCCTACACACAATCATTTGTCCACTATATATGTTAATAATTATATATGCATTAAAACCTCAAAATTTAATAATTCCTAGGACCAATCTGAGGATTTCTATGCAAAGTCCCTAGATTTAAAAAATTCTTAGATTTACCTGTCCTGAGCTCGAGACTCCCCTGTCTCAAATTCAAAAATTCCCTAGATCCAAAAAAATCCCTGAATTCAAAAATCCCTAGAACACAAAAATACTTAAATTCAAAAAATCCCTAGATCCAAAAAAATCCCTGAATTCAAAAATCCCTAGAACACAAAAATACTTAAATTCAAAAAATATCTAGATCCAAAAAATTCCTGGGTTCTAAAAATCTCTCGATTGCAAAAATCCGTAGATCGTAAAAATACCTAAATTCAAAAAATTCCTAGATCCAAAAAATACCTAAATTCATAAAATCTCTAGATCCAAAAAATACCTAAATTCAAAAAATCTCTAGATCCAAAAAATACCTAAATTCATAAAATCTCTAGATCCAAAAAATTCCTAAATTCAAAAAATCTCTAGATCCAAAAAATACCTAAATTCAGAAAATTCCTAATTTCTAAAAATCCCTAAATTCAACTGTCTCCAGGTACGAAATACCCCAAATAAAAATCCCTGAATCCGGAATTCCTTATATTTGACAGTCTACCAAAAACCTCAATGCTCTCACATTCCCCAAAATCCACAAATCGTCGATTGTCCTCCGCATTCACAAATTTCTTACCTGTCGATCTCGAAATTGCAAGATCAAGCAGATATTAGCCCATCCCGAAGGTCCGATGTGTCCAATAAATTTGTGGAAACGTGTGGGAGCAGCACCGTCCGCTACTATACTTTCCGTAGGAAAGCCAGATTTACCGTTCACCGTATCGTTCGATACGTCCACTCTGTTTCCCGCAACATCTCTAAATCCCTCTCGAGCTCGCCAGAAGATCGCTGGCGTCTCGCTCGTCGGCTTGGTATTCCGCGAGCGTTGCCGCGCGTGAACTCGTCGATGGCGCAGAGTGTCAAGTGCGCGCGTCTTCGATGTCGTACGTGAACATACTACGCAAACGTCCGTGTTTGCGGCTCTCGGGGTCGTCGTTTCCTCACGTTCGACCTTTCCACGACACCGGACCCGCGGACGAGCCACCGAACGATTTTCCGAGCTTTTTATTTGCCGGCTTCCGTTTCGGTGATAGCGGCTGCTCGATACCACACGATTTCGTAATGCCGAACGCATTGCGTGCCATTTCTCTGACGCGAAATCGGCTACGTGGCAAACGGCAATCAAAGGCCATGGGCGGCCGTGACGGGACATCAAAATGAGACCCGTGTCTGATCTGGGATCGCCACGGGTATAATCGCTCGATTTATTTGCTCGGTACTTTTTTACGATTCGTTTTAAGTCTGATTCTATGTGTTTGCTCGATATTTACTAAACATACTGACACATAATGTGTACTCAAGTTGAAATTAAAAATGAAGTTCGAATATAAATATTGGACCAATGATCATAGGAGTCGAGGCTTTTATAAAATCAATCAATCAATTAATCAAAAAATAAATAAACAAACGATGCAACATAAATTAGTACACACATTTATTCTTCATTTTGATGAAAATCAGTGCTGAGTTCAGGGAATGTATTTTAACAAAATGTGTACCTTATGATGAGAAACTTATGAAGCGGTCATTTAACCGGTCTGATAATTTTAGTATACTTTAGTTAACGGGCTAATGACCATAGTAGTCGACGCCCACAACAATAATCAATCAATCAATCAATCAACTTTAGTTAAATACACGTTCGAATTTGCGTGACATCTGGTCTATAGATCCACGAGTCATTGAATGAAAGTTTGATCTAATTTTAAAGAAATTCTTTTATCAGTAAGCTCATGAAATCACAATAAAAGATCCCCCATGTACATTCAACATGTACCCCATCTTCTGTTATTACCACTATCATTTCCAATAAACATTCGGTGTTTCACATATGTCAGAACTCAGAAAAACCACAGTACATTTCTAAAAATTCTAAGAACCCTTCAGAACCGATTCATTAGTCAATGTATCAATTCCCAATAAATAAAGAACGAAACAATGAAGGTACGGCGATTAAAGAATCAATACATGCATCGAGTGTCCCGATAATAAATATACCTCGGAACGATTTCGACAGCGTTTGACGTTGAGGCTAAAATAAGTGCAGCATGGGGTAGCTAGGGGGAAGAGACAAAGAAAAGAAACGAGTAGTCATTATGCAGAAGAGTGTACATTATTAATGTACGTCGTAGCGACTGACAGACGCGAGGGCTTTTAACGAGTTCCGGCGATTGTTCACCACGATAGAAAGAACGTCGAAAATACAACGTCGTATCGCGAGCCTCGAGACCGTGGGCTACCGATTATTACCGCATCACGCTTTCTTTGTTTAACCCCTTCGAACCTTGTCCGCGTTCTAACGTATGTGGCATTTATTTTAATTTACATTCAACCATTTATAACAACGAGATACGTTTTACGACGCGGCGCGCATGTCGGTGCACTTGAATCGGAAAATGACGCTGGCGTACTACGATATTTTCTATAAACGGACATTTATTTCGAGTGTAATATCGGCCGCTTTTATGAAACCGAAAATGGCATCATTCTTTGAGAAAGTTTAATTTGCTACATTTTATAGTTGAACAAATGTCTACATTGTTTGATTTCAAAAATGTGGCAAATTAAGTTCTGCTGAAAAATGCAGTTCACTTCTAGATTCCGAAGTCCTATCTCAAAAGAGAACTACATTTTGAAATCCCTATATCTATAGGGATATGTCGAAGCCTAAAGAATCTGAAATCCACAAATACTAAAATTCCTAACTCAAGAAGTCTCTAGATAAAAAATTCCCTGAATCCTGAAATCCCTAGATCCAAAATTACCTAGATTCTGAAATCCCCAGGTATTAAAATCCCTAGACTAACAAATCCTTAGATGAAAAATTCCCTGAACTCAGAAATCCCTAGATTCTAAAATTCCTAGATCAAAAATTTACTGAATCCTGAAATCCCTAGATCAAAAATTTCCTAGATTCTGAAATCACCAGATATTAAAATCCCTAGACTAACAAATCCTTAGATGAAAATTCCCTGAACTCAGAAATCCCTAGATTCTAAAATTCCTAGATCAAAAATTTACTGAATCCTGAAATCCCTAAATCCAAAATTACCTAGATTCTGAAATCCCCAGGTATTAAAATCCCTAGACTAACAAATCCTTAGATGAAATATTCCCTGAACTCAGAAATCCCTAGATTCTAAAATTCCTGGATCAAAAATTTACTGAATCCTGAAATCCCTAGATCAAAAATTTCCTAGATTCTGAAATCACCAGATATCAAAATCCCTAGATCCAAAACTTTATAGACCTTGAAATCCCTAAATATAAAACTTCCTAGATTCCGAAATCTGTATCTCGAAATTCCTACATTCCGAAATCCCTAGATTTGGAAACCTCTAGTGCCGAAATCTCTAGATTCTGAAATTGAACGTGTTTGAAGATATAATTCCACTTAAAAAACTTGACCTTCCTCTTATGATCCAATACACAAAAAATGATTAATTCGGCGATGTACCTTTCTCCCCGATATCTGGACATCTTAATTTACCCGGTTAGCATGTTCGCGATCGATAAAAAGTGTCACACCCGAACCTGTTGTTCGCGTGTTCGTCGAAGCCCCGTAAATGCAACGTCACCGTCGACACCTGTTTCCGGGTACACTTTACCGATCCACGGTGTGCAGTGCGTGCACTCACGCACCGCGTGCACGGTCGGATGATTCACGCGAGAACCTTGTTTCTGACAGATGAGAGAACCTCCTATCTAAGCGTGGCACAGCTTGATCGAGTTGAATCGATATCAATCGTGTGCATTGTTGCTGACAGAGTTACGTCCTACACTGTGCCTACTCTGTCTCGCGTGATAATGTTATCACGATTCTACGATGTTGTCGCGTTACGTCGTATGCGTCGCTACTCTACTTGATGAGCTCGGACTTGATTACATCGTTTCGAAAAATAACGGTGTCTCGTTCATTCATACGGTACGGTTAAATATTTTGTGAAATAACATGCTTGCATGCCAGGTATAATATTCTGAATTGCAATATATCTAGATCGCCATATTGTCAGATTCAAGTAGTATCAAATATACACGTTCGGAAATTCTAAGATACCGAAATTATCGGACTACAAAATTTCTCAATATTATAATTCCTAGATTGGAAGAACCTAAATACAAAACGTCCCTACATTTGGAAATACGGAGATCTTAAAAGTCACTAAATTTCGTAATCTCTACATCCCTAAATCCCTAGATGCTGAGATCTCTGAACCCAAAAAATCCCTAGATGCAAAAAACTCTAGATACAAAATTCCTTAGATTCAAAAATCAATAGACGCGGAAATCCTTAGATGCTAAAGTTCCTGGATTCCAAAATTGCTAGATGCCAAAATCCCTAGATACCAAAATCCTTAGATTCCAAAATTCCTAGATTCCAAAATTCCCAGTCTCCAAATTTTCTAGACTCTAAAATCCCTAGATTCCAAAATTTCGAGATCCCAAAATCCTTAGATTCCAAAATCCCTAGATTCTCTAATTCCAAGTTTCCAAATTTTCTAGACTCCAAAATCCCTAGATTCCAAAATTTCGAGATACCAAAATCCTCAGATTCCAAAATCCCTAGATTCAAAAATTTCCAGTTTCCAAAATTTCTAAACTTCAAAATCCCTAGATAGTAAAATCCATAGATTCAAAAATTCCCAGTTTCCAAATTTTCTAGACTCCAAAATCCCTAGATTCCAAAATTTCTAGATACCAAAATCCCTAGATACCAAAATCCCTAGATACCAAAATCCTTAGATTCCAAAATCCCTAGATTCAAAAATCCCTATATTCCAAAATTGCTAAATACCAAAATCCCTAGATTCCAGTGTCCCAAAATCCCGAAATCTGCATCCCAAAATTCCTAGATTCCAAAATCCCTAGATTCGTTAATCTCTGCATTCTGAATTCCCTAGAAATTGTTCCCTAAGCTCAAATATCCCTAGATCTCAGTATCCCGAAATCCCTAAACCTCGAATCTGCAAATTCCAAATTCTTCATATTTGATACATTGAATACTCTTGAGTTACCAAATTTCTAATTTTCAATATATACCGAGCTACGCTTCTTGTGCCTGTACAGAGTCGCGAGACTTCTTTCCAGCTGTGCACGATAGTACTTACGCCAATGCTTGTCACGTCTTGAACTGCACGCGTCGTCGTAGCACGGTGTTTTACAAGTATACAAGAAACTGATGGCGACGACGCCTCGCCTCGAAGACGCAACAAGAAATTCTTGTACAGCCAGCTCGATGGTCGAAGCATGTTGTACGAAGTTGGCCGAAGAACGGCCGGGTATATGGAGATTTATGTCGCGTGTAATTATATGGACACTTGACAACCTGGCTCGCTAATTTGGTCTAACGAGAAAGTGCTCGAAGATAGAAAGATATTCTTCATGAAAATATATAAGTATAAACGAAATTCTGTAGGTGGAAGCAATTATCTCTAGGAGGTGGTAAAGCAATTATCGATCGAGTAATGTATAAGTGTAACTAGGTTGTAATCAATATATGTGACCGTGTTTGAGAGAAGAAATTATTCATTTTATTTTCCGTAATTAATTATTTTGTTCGGGTATTACGAGCTGGTGGAGTTATTAAATTAGTTCATGGTTGTAAATTTTTTACGTAACTTAGTACGCCTGGAAATTATGAGTCGCCATCTTCTTATAATTCCATTTAACCTTTTCATAAAAAATTTGATCACCCATACTGCTACAGATAAAAACAGTTTTCAACTCCTTGATTATATCTCTCGAAGTAAACCCTTTCGAATTTTTTGTATTTTGTAATATCATCGCTGCCAACTGGTTGTTAAATACTTAAATATGTATTCTTATACGTGGATATCTCGAGCAAAAGATATATTTAGCGGATGACGGCCGAGGAACACGAATTTGCATAAAAGTCCCCATATATGGCCACCATTCACGAGGGAGTTGATTCATCGTCCATTTTGTCGTTTCGCTACATCTAAACGAGAAAGAGAACGTGCCTCATCAATTTCAACTTTTCGCAAAATTTTTATTTCCCCAGGGAATTAACCCGAAGGAAAAACCGGGGATAGTTAATTTTTTGAGGCGAGGTACACCGAAGCGAGAAGAAAGTTAGTTCGCGTTAGAAACTGGAAATGTTCAGGATGCAAAAGCCCGAGAAAAACACTTAACGGCCTCCGTGCATTTCGTTCTCTTTTTCTTGCGGATCTGCAGTTGGCAGCGACAACTTAACAGCCTGATTCCCTTCTCGGATCTGAACCATTGAACCCGTTACTCCCGCGAAGATCAGCCCGATACAGAACTAGAAATGTTTTCTGAACGCGGGAGACCGATGCCCCGGCTGTGCATGTAACAAATTGGCCGTCGACTTTCAGCCGACCTGATGCTATTTTAATAGAATGACTCTAATGGAGGTCATTGGTCAAGTAATCAAGAAGTAAACGCCGGGGAGACTGTTATGGTTTGCGTCGAAAGGAAGGAGTTGAGAAAGTCAGAATAGTTTGGTTATGATAGAAAAATTAGAAATTAACGAAATAAATTAGTAATGTACATTAGAATGTAAGGAGGTTGTAAGAAGAAAGTTCCTCCACTTTTAAATAGTATACGTATACATATTAATGATGGACATATGTAATGAACAGTATAACAAATTCTATTCTTTTGTAGTGTTTTACAGCAAACTTCATAATCACGACATACAGTATTCTGAGAATAAACTTATGATTTTTAATACTCTTAAAGATTACCAGTCGAATGGTAATGTAGAAAAGAAAATTTATTTATTATGATCATAATAATTATTTGGAGAGAAATTAATGCGTGCCACTGTTAATAATAGGCAGTGCTATTTCAGCATAGAAAAGTTTATACAAAACATCTGTTCAGAAACGCTTGCTTTTCAAGTTATAAATACCTTTGACTCGCAGGAACACCTGCTAAGATCCGAGACCCAACTCTGAAGAATAAAGTTTAGTAGGCAATAACTTTCGGCAACTTTTTTAATAACGAGGAAATTTCTTTGATTAACGTATGCTCGTGTTCTTAATACTGCGTCTTTTTATGGCTCTCGCGATTTCGCATGAAAAATTTATGATATTTTTTAACTTGTATCGTTAAAGTGATTCAGTGTACAAAAAATCTTCGAACAAATATTCTAATTCTCGTCGCAGTTGCAAAATCTTGTTACGTTCGGATTCCTCTATTACCCTTAGAAGCCTCAGACAATGAAACTGGTACATTTAAAAAATCTCTAGGCGCGGAAAAAGTTCCTATATCCCGAAATTACTAGATCTTGAAAACCTCTGAATGCAGCAGTACTTCAGATACGAAAATTAATATATTTTGAAGAATCCCTAGATGTGGTAAAAATCCCTAAATATTGCAAAAAATCCTTAGATGTAGTAAAAGTCCTTCGATGTTGCAAAAAATTCCTAGATATTGCCCAAAATCCCTAGGTGTAGTAAAAATCTCTAGATATTGCCAAAAGTCCCTAGATGTAATAAAGTCCTTCGACGTAGTAAAAATCCCTAGATATCGCAATAAATCCCTAGGCTTAGTACAAATCCCTAAATATTGCAAAAAATCCTCAGATGTAGTAAAAGTCCATCGATGTTGCAAAAAATTCCTAGATATTGCCCAAAATTCCTAGGTGTAGTAAAAATCCCTAGATATTGCAAAAAATACCTAGATATCACAAAAATCACTTGAATCCAAGAATCACTAAATTTTAAAAAATCGTGAAATTTCCAAATTTTGAAATCCCTAGATCTATAATCTCCTACATCGCGAAATCTCTACACCTCCAAAATATGTGCATTAAAAAAATCCCCAGTTTCCTGAAATCCCTATATCCCCATATTTCCGTATCTCTAAATAAAATAATTGTCAATATCACGTATTTATGTTTGAATCGCAATTTCTATAAATGGATTCACACGAGACCAGATTATACATATAAAAGCTATAAAATTTTGTTCAATGTACCGTTGATAAAAGCGTTAACTCGCGATCCGAATTAATGAGAAATAAATATTATTGCAGAGTCCATTATAATCGTATCTTTCGGCCTCAGCCGAATCATTGTGATCAATGGCACCGGTTTCGGGCGAAAAAAGAAAGCCGTGAACGTTCACGCGATGCATTATTGGCGTTTAATTTTATCAAAACGGTACGTCACGCAATACAGTTGCATGATAACTCAATTTCCCCTGGCTAGGCTGCCGGCTTTTTCACGCTCTCCGCTCGACATTTTGCAGCGGTCGTTCGCTTTTAATTTTGACGCCCCCCTCGCCAGAGCGGAAGTTACGACATCGACGCATCCTCGTAAATTTTTTGATCTCGCCCGGAAACGGATAAAGCGAGCCACGATAAGAAAGATTTCGTCGCAGGATGTTCGGAAAATAAAAATCATTGTTTCTGGGGTCGTTAAACCCGTACATTGTTCGCCTTTGTACTGAACTGATTTATTTTTCTTTTCTGTCCCATAGAACCTCACACCGAAAATCGCAAAGTAAAGGTTATATGTGACAGAATTAAATTTCTAAGAAAAACGTTCTTTTGTGTATGGAAATATTAACAGTTCCATACATGTTTATACACATTTATGCTGTTTATGAATAAAATTTGTAGAAAACGTTCTTTTGTGTATGGAAATATTAACAGTTCCATACATGTTTATACACATTTATGCTGTTTATGAATAATGTTTGTAGAAAATACACTTCAGTCTTTCTTATGTACTCTTCGACTGTCTTCACCTGTCGCGAACCGTAGAAACAGGACGAGCATCTCACCGGCAGTATATCAAACATAAATATTTGACGACTTGTGTGCATTTCGTAAATTGCAATGTTTATTCTGAGAAGCGAACGAACGGGCCAACGCAACGCTTTGTCAACGTTACGCACAAACAAACGCCGGAGACTGTTGAAAAGTTGAAAAATCAAAAACAGCTGGAGAGTAGAGGAACGAGCGAACAAAGTGGAAAAAAGGGATGGAAACGAGAGAAAAATGCAAACGCCAGAAAGAGGGTGTGTACCGGAGACGAACGAAAGTGCGAATAAGCAAAGAAGAGGACAATATTGAGAGAACGAGCGAGTAAGGAGCGCGATAAAAGCGTATACGAGAAAATGGGAGGGAAAAAAGTTGTTCGAACTGCCCGAGGGGGTAACATTTAAACAGTCACGCACCCTGAGAACAATGTGTGAGTGCATTTAAAGGTGCGTTTGCACTGCTGTTGGTAAATACCAGGCTCGTGTATAATATACAATGCACTTTTTTTACCGGGATTATTTGTTTGCGTTGGTTTATTGATTTACACGAATGGTGCGGTGAAATTCTGCGATTTATAAATTCTTGCTGTGTTGGGACTAGGAAGTTGAAATTAGAAATTACAAAATTTGGATTTTGGGATTTCAAAATTTGAAATTCCAAATTTTGGAATTCAAAATTCTGGGTTTCGGAATTTTGGAATTTGGAAATTTTGGAATTTGAAAATTTTGGAATTCGAAATTTTGGGTTTCGGAATTTTGGAATTTGGAAATTTGGAAATTTGAATATTTTGGAATTCGAAATTTTTGGTTTCGGAATTTTGGAATTTGAAAATTTTGGATTTCGGAATTTTGGAATTTGGAAATTTTGGAATTCGAAATTTTGGGTTTCGAAATTTTGGAATTCGAAATTTTGGGTTTCGGAATTTTGGAATTTGGAAATTTTGGATTTCGGAATTTTGGAATTCGAAATTATGGGTTTCGGAATTTTGGAATTCGAAATTTTGGGTTTCGGAATTTTGGAATTTGGAAATTTTGGAATTTGGAAATTTTGGAATTTGAAAATTTTGGAATTTGGAAATTTTGGAATTTGAAAATTTTGGAATTTGGAAATTTTGGAATTTGGAAATTTTGGAATTTGGAAATTTTGGAATTTGGAAATTTTGGAATTTGGAAATTTTGGAATTTGGAAATTTTGGAATTTGGAAATTTTGGAATTTGGAAATTTTGGAATTTGAAAATTTTGGAATTTGAAAATTTTGGAATTCGAAATTTTGGGTTTCGGAATTTTGGAATTTGGAAATTTTGGAATTCGGAATTTCGGAATTCAAAATTTTGGAATTTTGAAATTTTGGAATTCGAAATTTTGTGTTTCGGAATTTTGGAATTCGGAATTTTGGAATTTGGAAATTGTGGAATTAAAAATTTGAAATGTAACATATGTAAAAATTCGAAATGTACTCACATTATATGGCCTCGCGTTATATCGCCGCTCATACCTATCTTACGCAATAGGGCCCACAACATAAATATCTCAACATAATTACAAGAACATAAAAATATAAATAAAATGAAATAATGTATGCAATATTAAAAATGATAATGAAACTGCATAAAATTATTTTGAAGCAGTATGTACGAACCGTATGCCATTGAATACTCAGCTTAACATGATTTTACGTGTCGGAGGATTTGCATGAGAAAGTGATGGCTAGAAGAAGAGGATAACAGCCACTGTGCCTTGAAATAAAGCGTTCCCACTAGCCTCTGTTTCTCAGCGTTCTCACCCTTCTAAGCTATTCCTACCCCTCTTCCTTTTTTGCCGTCGCTAAAAACTTTGATACCTTTTTAGAAGGTATTGTTTCTCGGCGAGGAAAGGGAGAGAATCGTCGGGCTAAAGAGGGTTTTCCAGCCAGCGAGATAAGCCAAAGGGGTGGAAAACGAGTAGCGCCACCACATGGATGCCGATAAGAGCAATTCCGAGGGTGTGTTCGCACCAAACTTAGGCTTAGTCACGAAGACAACGGGGAACGGTAAATTCCGCTCTTGATAGCGATCGACGCGGAATAGGAATAAGAATTTCTTGTTATCTTGGATTCTTGGATAGTAGGAGGATAACTTACGTGCTCCTGCGTGCGTTGAGTCTGAATTCTCAGACCTCCAATATATGGCGTCACGATCGGACTAATATTTCTAATAAATACATACGGTGAGATATACTCTCGGTTCCTCCACTTACGAACACGTCTTTGATCATTTTTCAACTTTCTGGAACGTACATTGTATTAAAAAATTTAGAAAAATTTAGCGAGAGACAGAGATTCACCGAAAGATTTCCCCAAAATTTTGTCAAAAAAAACCTAGATAGTAAACGAGTAATCGATGAACACCTGGTAGACAAATATGGCTCGTAATCTACCCTTCGATCTGAGTGGATCTTGAAGGGTGATCCGGATCATTAACGATGACCAGCACTTTGTTTATACTAAAAAATCAAAAGCGGAAGAGGTAAAATGGGGTCGTAATACAGGAAGAAATAAAAACGAATAGCGTTCGATATAAATCTAGAAGCATCCCGGTGGAAAATAAAGGATGGTAACAGGCGACGATAAATCTCGAGGATTATACGTTTTGAAGATAAATCTAGATCCTTGGAGAAGTCTTACGGATAATCGAAAGCAATTGCTCAGTCGTGTGACCGATGATCCTCCATTTGTCGAGGATGTCCCGGTGTATAAGTTTCGAAGTAGCAGGTGATTCGATTATTTTACAACGGCCGATTTACAGAGAAAAAGGTACGATACATACCCCATTTCACTCTCAAATTACTCCACGTTTCTTTTTAGTTGGGGTGATGTGTGCGCGAGTTCAGATTTTTGAAAGATTCATTTATTTCTACGCGTAGTAATTCCACGCGTAGTAATTCCATGCGTCGTATTTCTACGCGTAGTAATTCCACGCGTCGTAGTTCCATGCGTAGTAATTCCACGCGTAGTAATTCCATGCGCTGTAATTCCACGCGTTGTAATTCCATGCGCCGTATTTCTACGCGTAGTAAATTCACGCGCCGTAATTCCACGCGTCGTAGTTCCACGCGCCGTAATTCCACGCGTAGTAATTCCACGCATTGTATTTCTACGCGTAGTAATTCCAAGCGCCGTAATTCCACGCGTAGTAATTCCATGCGCCGTAATTCCACGCGTTGTAATTCCATGCGCCGTATTTCTACGCGTAGTAATTTCACGCGCCGTAATTCCACGCGTCGTAGTTCCACGCGCCGTAATTCCGCGCGCCGTAATTCCACGCGTAGTAATTCCACACATCGTATTTCTACGCGTAGTAATTCCACGCGTCGTAGTTTCATGCACCGTAATTCCACGCGCCGCAATTTCACGCGTAGTAATTCCACGCGCCGTAATTCCACGCGTCGTAATTCCACACATCGTATTTCTACGCGTAGTAATTCCACGCACCGTAATTGCACGCGTCGTAATTCCACGCATCGTATTTCTACGCGTAGTAATTCCACACGTTGTAGTACCACGCGCCGTAATTCCACGCGACGCAATTCCACGCGCTGTAATTCCACGCGTCGCAATCTCACGCGTAGTATTTCCACGCTCCGTAATTCCACGTGTCGCAATCTCACGGGTAGTAATTTCACGCGCCACAATCCCACGCACTGTAATTCCACGTGTCGCAATCTCACGGGTAGTAATTCCACGCACCGTAATTCCACGCACTGTAATTCCACGCGCCACAATCCCACGTACTGTAATTCCACGCGCCGTAGTTCCATAAGCTAAATTTCCACGCTCACTTCCACACATTTTCTCTACCTTTTAAACCTTATACTTCCAAAAATTATAATTAGAATCCAATTACAATTTCCCCAGTCAAGGAATATTGTACATTACTATGTGTTAATACTGCCTATACAAATAGTACTAAAATACCTGACAAATAAACTGTAAGGCAATGGGTTAACGTTGCTTTAGTTAACACTAGATTTACGGAGTTTGATGGTCACTTTTATTTAAATTTACCTAAAGTAGAAAAATAAATAAATTGAAGATGATATGTGAACTGCCTAAAACATTGATTCTTTTGCTGAAAGTTGACATTTTTACAAAAATTTCTTAACAAATTCTGTCATCTAAAATAGACCTATTATCCGTCATTTTGACGGGTTCCGTAAATCTAGTGTTAAATGTATCACATATGTTTGGCGAGTGTTAAAAATCCGTATCTTCGGAGAAAGTGTAAATGTAACAAAAGGTTATATATTGAGGGTCACGGTGTATATGGCAGAGAAGTAACCTTATCGCAGTGAAGATGTCGAGGAATCAGCGACGTTTATTAACGATCCCGAAGCTCGTTAGCTTCGTTGACCTTGGCCAAACGAGAGTACATCGCGACTTCTTCGACCCTGAAGTTCGAAACTTCAACACGCGGAAACCGGAGCGTGTGTCGGTGGCGTGGGCGAGACGACAAAGTGACGACGGACCGATTGAACAGAAGAGCTTCGGGAGACAAAAAGACAAGCGGAACCAGAACGAACACGAGGGTGCAGCTAGGACAAAGAAGAGATACAGCAGAGAAGAGAATACAGAGCTCGACGAATGGAGAAAGATGATCATCGAAACGGAGACAGAGGTACATGACGATTCTACGACACAGAACCACATGGAAAGAAATGAAAATGAGCGCGCAGAGAAAGCCGAAGAGATAGATGCCTGCATAGAAACTTGTGTCGCAGAGAACTTGGAGTAACAAAGAGGATCTGTGCAGTGACAAACAACCTACCCTACGGGGTGTCGTTGCAACTTCGACGATAGTTTTTACGTTCTACGGAAAAATCTCGTGGGAAATGTAGAATGACATTTTGATATAGGGGCTTTTGGATATGAGTGTATCGATGATAGTATTTTACATTTGTTGTCAGATATAATGGTGGAAGGACAGAAGTTGGGTATTTCAAGACTTGGAAATTGGGAGTTTGCAATTAGAAAAGATGAAATTTAAGATTTTGGAACATGGAACATTGAGATTTAAAAATTTTGAATTCTGGAATTCGGAGTGTTGGAACTCATGATTTTGACATTCAGAATTTTGGAATTTGGAATGTTGGGATTGACAATTTGGGAATCCTAATGTTGGAATTCACAATTTTAGAATTTAGAATGTTGGAATTCACAAGTTTGGATTTCAGAAGGTTGGAATTCACAAATTTGGGACTCGGAACATAGGAATTCACAATTTTGGAACTCGGAGCATTGGAATTCACAAATTTGGAATTCGGAATGTTGGAATTCACAAATATGGAATTCGAAACGTTGGAATTCACAATTTTGGAACTCGGATCATTGGAATTCACAAATTTGGAATTCGGAATGTTGGAATTCACAAATATGGAATTCGGAACGTAGGAATTCACAATTTTGGAACTCGGAGCATTGGAATTCACAAATTTGGAATTCGGAATGTTGGAATTTACAATTTTGGAATTCGAAACGGTGGAATTCACAATTTTGAAATTTGGAACGTTGGAATTCACAATTTTGGAATTCGGAACGTTGGAATTCACAAATTTGGAATTCGGAGCATTGGAATTCACAAATTTGGAATTCGGAATATTGGAACTCACAAATATGGAATTCGGAACGTTGGAATTCACAAATGTGGAATTCGGAACGGTGGAATTCACAATTTTGGAATTCGAAACGGTGGAATTCACAATTTTGAAATTTGGAACGTTGGAATTCACAATTTTGGAATTCGGAACGTTGGAATTCACAATTTTGGAATTCGGAACGGTGGAATTCACAATTTTGGAACTCGAAACATTGAAATTCCCAAAATTGAAATTTAGAACGTTGAAATTCACAATTTTAGAATTCGCAATGTTGGAATTCGAAATTTGGAATTTTGGAAATTTAAAAGATTACAAAATTCTAAATTTCTAAACTCAAAGCCTAAAAAGCTTACATATTTCTAAATTACAAAATTCGCAAACCCCCCATTCTGAACAACAAATGTTTCCATAGAAATGAAACCGTATTTCACTTGTTACAAACGTCATTTACAGATAAAGTAGATGTACAACCACTTCGCGCAACCACTCTATCAGATTAATATTCAGAGTTGATTTCCCCGCAAACAATGTCATACACAAACAAAAATTCCCCGACATATTCATTCTGTCATATCACCTCGAATCTACTTTTTCGATTATACCGCAACAGTTACGGGTCACCCTGTATAAGGCAGAGCGTAGCAAAAGACGCGCATAATATACGTACACTGTTGAGAGAGAGAGAAACAGAGAGTCCGGGATCGTAGATGATATCGAAGCAGAATTCGTGCAGGAGAAATACAAACACAGGATTGCATTGTATTCGACCGAGCATTGTCTGCGGGCGCGCGGAGACCTACGCAACCCCTTCCTCTGCCCCCTCCTTGAAACAAAGCCTCTCTTAACAGGCCTGCCAACAGGGGAATGCACAATTACATACACGCTCGCCTACTCCAGACTGTCCTAAGAAGCTTTAATTAACGGCGGTCTCCGCGTGCGCGTACGAGCGAAAACTGAGCACGCGTGTATACGGAAAGGATGCGGAGGGAGAAGAGAGAGTCGATCTACCTCCCTGATCATTACGTGGGAACTGCGCGTCGACCTTTACGATCGACTTCCGAGTCGATGCTTCCTGGTAAAATGCTGCAGGTTCGAATGCGTTTATTCGGGTCCAGCACGTTCAACTCTTTAGACCCTCGATGAACCTCTTACTTTCGGATCACACGTATTTTTGTCATTTCTTATGACTTAACATAATTATATCACTGTAGGATGTTCGATATTGTTGGTGATATGGAAGTGTTACGAAACACATGATATATATCCTACAAGACTACATTATATTACATCAGTAAAGAAATTTTCCAAGAAAAGTCTGGTAAATTAAATGCAGTGTTCCGTCTCCGCGTTACTTGTATCCCTCCTAAAATTAGGTAGTAATATATCCACTGTGGTGAAAAACGACTGCCGTATTAAGCTTCATAAACTTCCGACGTAACCTACAAAGTTTTAAATGGAACGACACCGCAGACAAATTCCGCTGTTTTCTCATCAAGCGATGTCTCCATCTTTGATTTCACAGAGACAACTTTTACGATTCGTCAAGAAATAACTGGAGAGTAAACAACCGATCTCGTATACTTTTACGACGGTAAATTATTTTACGTCCGACAGTAATTTCTTTCCGATTAATCAATCGGTTCTTTACGATCTTGCGGCGCCATTAATAGCTCGAGTTTTCCATTTCGTCGTTTGATCGTTTTCTCAACGTAATCGAGAGTCGAGTTTTCCATTTTGCGAACGCGTTCTCCAATTTTTCCGTCCTCTTTGTCAATGTTATTTCGGTGGCTCTCGGCTACAGCGATAAATTTTTCATTCTCATCAACAAGTTATAAGGATCTTTCGAGGAAACGAACGAAGGATAATAACGTTGGGCGGAATTTTTCAAACGATATTCTTCGGGGAGTTGCAAAGTGTAAAGTAATCAGTTTCTTGGCTGGAAACTTCTTTGACTGAAATTACTCTTTCTCTTCTTCTTCTTCTTCGTCTTGATCTACGGATGATGTTTCTTTAATACGGAATTATGTAAGGAAAAATTGCGTTACTGTTTAGCAGATGTAATCATTTCCGTTGGGGGCTGTCGTTCGCAATGTCAATTTATTCAGAGATTATTTTCCTTGGAGACCCGACTTGTATTACTACTCTTTCGTTATTAAATTCTATGGTATTTGCATATCTACTTAGCTCTCTGAATAAATATTTAAACGAAGTCGCTGTTTAAATATGTACATCACGAAAGTAATCGATCGAAGTCAGATTAATGCATTACCTAAATGCACTTATGAATTGATGAAAATTGTACAATAAAAGCTATCACGTACCAAAGAGAATCTCTTAAACCTATATTACCTTATTTAAATCTATATTACCTTACTCGTATCATCAAATATACACTAATTACATATTCCAGCAGTACTGTTACTTAAATATCCAGCAAGGATATTAAAAAGTCAGCAAAGATATCTCGACATCGTTCAGCTAATATTGCAGCTAACATTATAAACTTTTTCCTATTCCAAAATCCAGAAACTGTATCGTTAGAAGCATAAAATAGGTACCGAGATAAGGTTTCGCCTAAGTATCCCAGTTAACTAGCCTAAATATATTATTCCCTGGAGCTGTTCATCAGCTCGTGCCCGGTATCAGAAAATACAACAGTGATAATAAAGCTCGCAGATGTATAACTGTAAAGTACTTACTTCCATAATCACGCTGTTACAACCGTTGACTGCTTCAAAAACTCAGGTATCCGACGCAGCACTTTAAAGACCCCCATTTAAACCTCACAACGGCAGCCTAAAGTACCATTACAAACCCATTATCGTAACTATCGGCTACTACCAGCCCATTTAGCCGTTTTCCTCAGCTACGTGCATCTAACCAGATGTTCGATCTTAATTTCTGCAGTTACATCTCCGCGTTACGTCACCGATTTTTATTTGCGAAACTCGGATGTTTCTTTGGAACGCCAAATCGATATTTTTCAAACGAGAAACTTTTCAGGTTCTAGGAACATTGCTGCACCAGGGATATCGAAAGTTCAGGAATACAGGGAATCTAGGGATATCCCGGATCTAGGGATATTCCAAATCTAAGGGCATTTCGATTCTAAGGATATTCCGGGTCTGGGGTATTTCGAATCTAGGGATACTTCGGATCTAGGGATATTCCAAAACTAGGGACATTTCGAATCTAGGGTCGTCCCAATTCTAGGGATATCTCGGATCAGGAGTATCTCGAATTTAGGGTTATTTCGGATCCGGGGATATTCCGGATCAAGGGATATTTCGGATTTGGGGTATTTCTAATCTAGAGATATTCCGAATCTGGGGATATTCCGGATCAAGGGATATTTCGGATTTGGGGTATTTCTAATCTAGAGATATTCCGGATCTGGGGTATTTCGAATCTAGGGATATTCCAAAACTACGGACAATCCGAATCTAGGGTCGCCCCAATTCTAGGGATATCTCGGATCAGGAGTATTTCGAATCTAGGAATATTTCGGATCCAGGGATATTCCGAATCTGGGGATATTCCGGATCAAGGGATATTTCGGATTTGGGATATTTCTAATCTAGAGATATTCCGGATCTGGGGTATTTCGAATCCAGGGATATTCCAAAACTACGGACAATCCGAATCTAGGGTCGTCCCAATTCTAGGGATATCTCGGATCAGGAGTATTTCGAATCTAGGGATATTTCGGATCCGGGGATATTCCGAATCTAGGGATATTTTGGATTTGGGGTATTTCTAATCTAGAGATATTACGGATCTGGGGTATTTCGAATCTAGGGATATTCCAAAACTAGGGACATTTCGAATCTAGGGTCGTCCCAATTCTAGGGATATCTCGGATCAGGAGTATTTCGAATCTAGGGATATTTCGGATCCGGGGATATTCCGAATCTAGGGATATTTCGGATTTGGGGTATTTCTAATCTACAGATATTCCGGATCTGGGGTATTTCGAATCTAGGGATATTCCAAACCTACGGACAATCCGAATCTAGGGTCGTCCCAATTCTAGGGATATCTCGGATCAAGAGTATTTTGAATCTAGGGATATTTCGGATCCGAGGATATTCCGGATCTAGGGATGTTAGCAATCTTGGAATATTAAACGTCTAGGGATATTGTCAACTTGGAAATATTAACGATCTAGAGGTGCTAGGGGCTCAGGTATATTAGCAACATAGAAATCTTAAAGATCTAGGGATCTTAAGTATTTGGTGAAATTAAAGATTTAGGAACACGAGTAAAATTTTTCAAAGTATTTTAAAGTGTAGTAATTCTGAAATCCGATAATTTACAATAAATAATCAGTATTCTAAGTAGTTTCTTTCATTTATCTGTGGTAGAATATAGCGATGTCATTTGGTAATAAAAGTTGGGTGAGAACAATATGTGAACATGCATATAATATCCAGATCTCACAATTAGCAAAATCGAAACGTCTCCCTTCGTACATCCGACAAGTTCATTACGGCTGCAACGCGGCTAAGAAGATTTCATCGGCCTCCGTAACGAGCTCTCTCTCTACCGAGTCGTAATTCAAAAGTTGATTCGAGTAGCAGCAATTTATTGGCCTGGGCGAGATTTTTCTCCACGGGGATGGTTTACTCTCGGAAACACGGGCCCGACGACGGAACTTGAACAGAGAGATAAGGTCGCTGGAAATTGCATTAAACAGCATGGGCACGTGCCGAGACCGAGAAAAGAGTTTCACGATGAAATACGGTCACGGACTCGTGTCGAGATGCTTCGCTAAAGAGACGTTGTTTCTTTCTACAGCTTCTGCTTCTTATCTTCCGAAACTTTCAACCCTGTGTTCGCCTTGTTTTAGCAACTTTAGAGGCGTACTATTTTATCAGTTTCTTATTGAACTTCGCTTATATTCACTTAACAATGTCGGTTGTTGGGTCAATTATGACTTAGGTAACGATAGGTATATTTCTCTGAGATTTTAGTTTCAAGATGCAATGTGGAAGTTTTTCAATGATTGTAGTATTCCAAATTCCATAAATTGTGAATTCCATTGTTCCGAACTCCAAAATTGTGAATTCCACCGTTCCGAATTCCAAATTTGTGAATTCCAACGTTACGAATTCCAAATTTGTGAATTCTAACGTTACGAATTCCAAAATTGTGAATTCCATCGTTCCGAATTCGAAAATTCTGAATTTCATCGTGCCGAATTCCAAAATTGTGAATTCCACCGTTCCGAATTCCAAAATTGTGAATTCCATCGTTCCGAATTCGAAAATTCTGAATTCCATTGTGCCGAATTCCAAAATGTTGAATTCCATCGTTCCAAATTCCAAAATTGTGAATTCCACCGTTCCGAATTCCAAAATTTTGAATTCCACCGTTCCGAATTCCAAAATTTTGAATTCCACCGTTCCGAATTCCAAAATTGTGAATTCCATCGTTCCGAATTCGAAAATTGTGAATTCCATCGTTCCGAATTCCAAGTTTGCGAATTCCAAGTTTGTGAATTCCAAGTTTGTGAATTCCAATGTTGCAAGTTCCAAAATTACAAATTCCAAATTTGTGAATTCGAAATGTTGGAATTCACAACTTTGGAATTCGAAATGTTGGAATTTACAACTTGGGAATTCGGAACGTTGGAATTCACAAATTTAGTGTTCGGAATTTTGGAATTCAGAAATTTGAAGTTTAAAAATTTGGAATTCACAATTTCCTAATTGGAAAATTTAGAATTCGAAATTTGACAGTTCCCAAATTCCCATCTTTCATACTCTAAAAACGTAAATATACAGAAACTGCAAAATTCCACTAAAATCACCAAAAACTCAAAAATTGCAAATATAAAATTCCAAAATAACCTACACGAAACATACCTAAAACATAATCCAAAACTTTGCTCATTTATATCAGCGCAAGCACATACAGTGCTAACAGCATAACTTTATTCGGAAATTCCTCATTTGGATAAACTGTGTACAGGAAGAGAACTATTGTAAGGGAGGAATAAAAACAAAGCCACAAGTTTGTCGTGGAAGAGGAGCAGATAGTCGAATTGGCGATCGGGTCCAGGAGCCACGAATACATTATCGATACCGCAGATATATGGGCCGATTTCGTATCGGTCGTTGCTCGAACGATCCGATAAGTTTCGCAGTTGAATCCGCGAAGTTAAGCGGATTGAGAGAGGCGGGAAAGGATTTTGCGCGCCGTATGCCCCTAACTTTCGGCCCGTTCGAGCGCTCAATCTGTAATCCGATATCGATTGAATTTCCCCTTCGATTTCTCTTTTTTTTTCACCCTCCCTCTCCACTTTCCCTCGTGCTTTTTTATTTTCCTTCTCTTTTTTTAACAGCGTGGTTGAACGACCCCTGTAGCTTCTGTCGCGAACACCGCAGGATGGATTTCGTTGCACAGCCTGCTTCTTTCTTTCTCTTTTTTCGCGCGAAATCGAGATACTTCGATTTGAGAGCCGTACACTCTGCTACATCGTTGCCTCGGATAAACACGCGCGTATGAATCTGATCGCTTTTATATTCCCGAATTTTCGCGATATTCTGAATTTTCATGCTTTCGAGGTGGATTTTCGAATTTCCTTTTACGAATGTTGAAATTTCCGGTTTGTTGAATTCACGACACTTCACAATTTAGTACGTTCAAACATTTACAAATCTGCAAATTTTTACATTTAAATTTGAAATTTTAAAAACTTGGATTTTTAAATATTAAAATTTTGAGATCCGAAAGTTCCTAGATTCCTATATTAGCAGATTCTGAAATTTCAAAATTCTTCAAATCCCTAGATCCTGAAATTTCAAGGTTTCCAAAATCACTAGACCTAAATATCCCTAGACCCCCAAAATCCCCAGATCTCAGTATCTTAACATCTCTAGATTTCTAAATATCCCTAGATTACCAATGTCCCCAGTTTTCCAATATCCCTAGATCCAAATCTCCCTAAATCCTAATCTCCCAAGGGTCCAGTCTCCCTAAATTCCAATCTCCTTAAATCCCAATCTCCCAAGATCCCAATCTCCCTAGATTCCAATCTCCCTAGCTCCCAATCTCTCAAGATCCCAATCTCCTTAAATCCCAATCTCCCAAGATCCCAATCTCCCTAGATTCCAATCTCCCTAGATTCAAATCTCCCTAAATCCCAATCTCCTAAGATCCCAATCTCCCAAGATCCCAATCTCCCTAGATACAAATCTCCCAAGATCCCAATCTTCCTAGATCCAAATCTCCCTAAATCCCAATCTCCCTAGATCCCATTCTCCCTAGATCCAAATCTCCCTAGATCCCATTCTCCCTAGATCCAAATCTCCCTAAATCCTAATCTCCCTAAATCCCAATCTCCCTAGATCCCAATCTCCCTAGATTCCCAATATCTCTGGCTGCGAAAATTCTTAGATTGTAATAACCATATATCCCCATGTCCGTAAATCTATCTCGAGATCCAAAAGTCCCTAGCTCCATCCACTCCAAAAATCCTAATTGCCTCTCTCCAGATATCTAAAGAACAGTTGTTAAATTGCTTTGATCCAAGAGAAAGGAACAATAAATTGGTGCTTACCAAAATCTATTTACGAAGTGATTTCGTTTTACCGAAATCGATCAGCCAGAAAATTGGTCGAGACTTAATAAGAAATTTATCGAATTCGAATCTTTGTTGGCGTAAATTTGTCTCGGTATTATCTAAACGTACGAGAGGACAGATTTATTTAGGGACAATTTCACGGATAAAAGGTCTTCGATGACCGTACCGCCTCTCTCTCTCTCTCCCTCTCTCTTTCGATAACCTTTCCTCTCCTCTTCCCTTTTGTCGAGAACGATACGATCTTTCTTTTCTTCTCTCGTTTCGGTAACGTATCGATCCTAATTCGATCAGGACAAAAGCCCGTGTAATGACGTTACTCGTCGGATTAATCCTGTTTTACGAACTTTCGTTTGTAATCCCACTTTTACGAACCGCTCTATACCGGCAATTTACTTCCTTTTTCCCGCTTCGATCGTTCATTTCTCAGCGGATAAATGCTGCGCGCGAGGTGTCGATCAGGGAACTTCGCAGAAGCCGTTATTTCTTTTCCTAAGTTTCCACGATAAATATACCGACAGTAATCTTGTCTGAAAAATTATTACTTTCCTACGTGCTGCTTTAGACAGCTTCCGGGCATCGATGAATTATGACTTTAATTACGACATACGCTCTTTACTCCTTTATGTACTTTTCTTGTTTCTGGATTCGGTCAATTTCGAAGTCCTCAAGATTCAAGACACAAAATATTGAAATTTTGTCGTTTTCAAATTCCTAGCATCAAATACCAGGTTCGTGAGATATTTCCATACGAAAATATCTATGAATTTAGTAATCGATACGAATTAACGTAAGAATATTTGGTACCAAAATCAAAGCAGGATGAATAATTTGTTTACAGAGATTTCGGGCGAAATACTTGGTGAGAGATTAATTTCGGTGTCTTAGGTTCCCCGGGAAATTTGCCCGACGAGACAAACGAGTTGGGATGATGCTAATTGGACGATTAAACGCTGAAAATATGAAACGCGTGGAACTCATTCACGCGTCTCTGCGTTCGGGACAAAGGGTGTCCCTGTCCCAGTAACAACGAGAAAATATTACGCGTGTACGGTCGGTGTCCGTCCACGGGGCTCGAATTAAAACGTAATTTCGCGAGATCCGAAGAAAGGGAAAATTCCGGGAACACCGCGAAACGGAACATTATGTAATATACATGGAAATAGCCTGCTTTAATGGATGTAGCGAGCTTGCGAGAATGTCACCTGTATATAACACGATTATCCGAATGTTTTCCTCCTTTCCGGTGAAACCGTGCGTCTTAATGGGGACAAAACACCTTTACAGGACTATAAATTCAACGCGAGATGTTGCTTCGCTAAATACGTATAATATCCCGACGTTATCTTTTGGTAGAAAGCTTATTTCGAATTAAATTGTTGCAAATAATGGGCCATAAATAAGGACCTAGACCCTCGAACGCTATAAACTAATCCTGGCATAAGCTCCGCTATACTTAACGTCGATGTAATTCAAGTTTAATCAAACTAATTCAAGTTTGACGTAATTAAATCGTGCTGTGATGCAACTACGATTTAACCTAATTTCGACCTAACCTTATCGAAGTAACCCAACATGTACGCCGATCTAACTTAACCTAATCTGAGCCTTTCGATAAACACACAAGATTCGAGTTTATAATATAAAACATGTACAAAATAGCTGATTAATCACTGTCTGATTACTTACTTCATATCGGACAATAAAATATAACCCGAAGTAATCAAAATATATACACCAACCTAACTTAACCTAACCAGAGGCTTTCGACACACGCACAAGATTTACATTTACACTTTAAAATGTAAAACATGTACGAAGCAGTTGACTAGTCACTTTCTAATTACTTACTTCATGTCAGACAATAAAATATAACCCGAAGTAATCCCAACATATACAGCAACCTAACTTAACCTAACCAGAGGCTTTCGACACACGCACAAGATTTACATTTACACTTTAAAATGTAAAACATGTACGAAGCAGTTGACTAGTCACCGTCTAATTACTTACTTCATGTCAGACAATAAAACATAACTTCAGTTGCTGAATCTTCAAGCTTCAGAATCTTCAAGATTCAGAATACATACACTTATCCTTGGAATATAATCGAGAGCCTCGCACCTCAAACCATCGTACGCACACCGAATTCCTCCCAAAAACTGCACGACGGCAGACGGAGTTTGCATCAGTGGCACTTAATTCCCGCCGACATGATTTATCCTCGAAACTTCATTGCACTCTCCGCCCCGACAAGAAACTTGCCCAAGTATATTCCATTATCACAATAGAACTCGTTGTTCGAGTTTCGTGAACAATGCTACTTCACATTGTATCATTTTTATCGACCATCTAACTCTTGTGGCGTATCGAGGCTTTTCAAACATCGATCATCCTGTTCTGTAACGATTAACCGATAAGGGTACAGTCAACGGCAAATCTGGCTCCGCTGATGAAATTATGGCAGTTCAGCGAAAACAACTTTCACTCGTTAATTTAGAGGGAGCTTTGATATCGGAACCTAAGGATATTCAGATTCGGCTGTGGGAGTCTAGGGATATTTGGATCTAGGGATTTTGAGATGTAGAAATATTGGAACCTGGGAGTTTTGGGATTTAGGGAGATTGGGATTTAGAGAGATTGGGATCTAGGAAGATTGGAAACTAGGAAGATTGGGATTTAGGGAGATTGGGAACTAGGGAGATTGGAAACTAGGGAGATTGGGATCTAGAGAGATTGGAAACTAGGGAGATTGGGAAGTAGGGAGATTGGAAACTGGGGAGATTGGAAACTAGGGAGATTGGAAACTGGGGAGACTGGGATCTAGAGAGATTGGAAACTAGGGAGATTGGGATCTTGGAAGATTGGGATCTTGGAAGATTGGAATCTAAGGAGATTGGGATCTAAGGAGATTGGGATCTAGGGAGATTGGGATCTAGGGAGATTGGGATCTAGAGAGATTGGGATTTAGGGAGATTGGGAACTAAGGAGATTGGAAACTAGGGAGATTGGAAACTAGGAAGATTGGAAACTAGGGAGATTGGGATCTAGAGAGATTGGGAAGTAGGGAGATTGGAAACTAGGGTGATTGGAAACTGGGGAGATTGGAAACTAGGGAGATTGGAAACTGAGGAGACTGGGATCTAGAGAGATTGGAAACTAGGGAGATTGGGATCTTGGAAGATTGGGATCTAGAGAGATTGGAAACTAGGGAGACTGGGATCTAGGGAGATTGGAAACTAGGGAGATTGAGATCTAGGGAGATTGGAAACTATAGAGATTGGGATCTAGAGAGATTGGAAACTAGGGAAATTGGGAATCTAGGGCTATTGGTACCTGAGGCTTTTGGAATCTAGGGATATTGCGCTCTTGAAATTTTCGACTTAGGGATTTTTGGATCTAGGGACGATGAATTGATAAGAAAACTTAAAATGCACTAAACGCGATAGTTGTGGCCCGTCGAAAGTTCGACTAACTTTTAAAAGTGCGATGTTTTCCTGCGTTGCATAAACTGCGTATCTCGCGCAAAATACTCATGCAGTATTCATGATATACCATGAACGTTGGAAACATTCTCATCGATGTTTTTCTTCTGGTTTAACACCCTTATGGCTCCGTAACGTTTTCGGGATAGTTCTGAATAATTCAGAAACCATTTGAATTATAAATACTGTACTTCTTCTCCATTTGGGGGATGAAGGTCATTGCCGTGTGCGGAGAATTTTTTCACGCACGTAAACATTACCTGTACTTGCGTTTATTTGTTGGAAGAAAACTTGCAACGTGGGGAAGTTTAAATCCACTTGCAATTTGGGACAGTTTAAACTATAGTTACTTATTTAAAATATTGACTTGGGTTAATGTACATACATTATAATGTCACCCGAGTTATAATTGTCTGTGTATAATTTATGGTCTATTAAAATAAGATAAATGCTTGTACCTGAAATGAAAGTACGAGAATGTATGAATGAAGCAGACAAGTTTAACAAAATGTTCGTTCCACGGAAACTTGCGTCGCTGTTTTCCCCCGCCATTTACAACGCCAGCTATAAATAGAAATACAATAAATTGTATCTGAGAAAAACAGCGAAGTATTTTAAAGAGACAGCAGAGTTGTATAAGAAAGATAATCTCCTGACAAGGGTATCTGAGTTATTTGCCAAGTAAAAACTTGCGGTTCGTCGATATAAAATGGACGATTTAATACGTTTACTCGTTTTCGATACCCGCGATCGTTCGTTCCGTTGAAAACTCGCTAAATCAGGATTTCTCGAAAACGATTACCACCAATTATCGACGATCCTCGAGTCCCAATTAAGCTGTTGCAAATTAACCGGAGTCAAGTGTGCACAGGTAATCGCGCAAAAAAGACAAGGTATTAATTAAGGAGTTGTTATTTTTTTTATAAGTCGCGTAATTCATTGGCTACCGTAAAACGGTTCACCTTGGGACCTTGCGTAATATTTCGACGCCTCCCCAGCGTGTTTATTCGACCCGTTATGCAATCGGTGCATTTGAATAATAGCTGGTCTCGAAAAGCATTTATGCAACGACAGTTTTTTGTGCGTTAACTTACTTTGTTTTTACGATTATCGCAGATCGCGGTGAACTCTGGCGCCTCAATATCGTTTCGCGAAAAGTGAAATCTTAATACCGTAAATGGCGATTCGTTACGAAAATAAAATACGCTTTTGATGACAGGTTTGTATCTCATTCGAAGATGTTTCGTTATCGTCAAGGATAATAATAAAGATCGTTCTGACAATCTGTTTAATTAAATTGTAATATATTGCGTACTTCAGATTCGAAACGGTGTCCTGTCGTGTTATTACACTCTTATGAAATATTTTATAAGGCTATATATTCTCATTTATATTCTCATGTATTTTGTGAGGTATGTATACTAGTCACGCACTGGAATCATCTCGTGTTATATAGCCGTTTACGTAGACAAACAGTAAATCATTAGATGTTGTGCCGAGGTATGGTTTTTATCAACATCATTGTTAATATTGTAGTTATATAATACATAACTAAATGTGTAATATATAATTAAATTTTATATAATATAATTATATATAATAATATACAATTATATTATATATACATATAATTAAATTATATATTACATATTATACATGTAATTATAATTATATAATATTATAGTATTATAATATTATAATATACTATAATAAATATTACAGTTCAGAGCGTTGTATCTTAGGTGCGCTATAATTCAACATGTATTTTGGCGCGTTATTTGAAACGTAATTCACTGCGTCGCATATCGGCTTGTTGAAATCCATGGCGCTGTATTTTGACATACTGCATACTCTTGCGCTGCAATTCAATACGTTGTATATCCACACGTTGTTATTGACCATGTTGTATCTCGACACGCCCCATCCTCCCGCGTTGTCATATCAACACAGTCGGTGCACCTGAAACAGTCATATTTCTATAAACTTCCATAATAAAATTAAAAAGTATATTAGAATAAAATGTACCATAACAAATAAATGTGTCAAATCTTAACGCGTAAGAAGCGGCAAACCATCGGTTAAAAAGAGTGTGCGATAAGAACGTAAATCTTGTCGCCACATTTCTGACGGAAATGCGGCCTACGAACGCCGGAAACGTACACGTTTAAGGCGCGTATGTACGTGTGCTGTTTGCCGTGCCACGGACCGGAAATACGAAACCGGCACGGGAAAACGTATCGGTTGGCGAGACGAGAGAACGATGCCCTTTTCTTTCCAACCTGTTTCACCGGCGAGATGTTACAGGTTTTTCAAGAGAGTACCCTCCCTTCCCCCGTGGGAAGAGGTAAGTGCATCGCACGGACAGGTGTGTGTACCAGCGAACACGAAAAGCTCTCGACCAACGGGACAAAGGAAAAGTCGAAACTGTGTCATATCGAGCGGGTTGGACAACTTCAGATGGAAAATTTTCCATTAACTTTTTCAGTCACTCAATTTGATCGTTCTCTCCGATAAGAATTTCAGTTATTGTGGTACTCCACTCTTCCATTATCAAACAGACATTTATTGCAATACACTGGCTATTTGCGGTAATAGGGACCGGTGTTTTTCTCGTGCACAGTGAAGATTTCAAGAAATGATTGATTTCTCGAGAAATAACACAAAAAGCAGGTCATCGTGTTGCTGCAATAGTTTCCTCTTACATTTTTTTAAAACGTTATTGTGTACGAGGAAAACACTGGTCTAATACCCTGTCACTTCGATGTCGGTTAATTTCGGACGCATTCGGCTTTTACCGAAGCATTTTCCGTAGTATTTTCCGTAGTACACCGTATTGCTTGTATGTCATCTTACATTATGAAAATTTGCACGAACTGTCTTCCTTTCTTCTTTTTATTGAATTATTAACAACGGAAATGTCATTCCGACAACCCCTGTAATTCACGATAGACTGGACTGTCATACAGGTTATGCACTGTCGTGTCATGTGATTCTACGATTAGCACCGAAGATTAACGGAATTACCCGATCTAACGCCACTCATGCCCTTGCAGCTAACTTCCGTTTATACAATATCCGTGGGACAAAGATATTAATACAGAACGATTGTTATGACACAAAAGCTTATAATTACTAAATAAAGGAAGGAAAATGGCAGTATGTATATCGAATTACCTATAAATGTATTTACTTCTTATCTTACGAAATTCATTTCTGGTTGCGTCACTTTGCTCTCTCACTTTTCCGGCCGATGAAAAATTGCTACAGCTTGTAGAGATCACAGTTACAGAATTGTGCGAAGCAATTTCATGCAATGTAACTGGAAGAAACGAAGTCGCTGAAATCGTCAACCGGTGCATAAAACGACAGCCATTATAATGGGAACGGTAGCGAGCAGCTTATTAAAGAAAAATATCAATCCGCTGTCGTCTGCAGTTGGTTCCACGGGTTCAGCGGAAATGGCGATTCAAAGCGGACGCGCACCAGATACTAATGGTTGCCAGTAACCACTGGAAGCAAGCGAATGACGATCAGGAAACTCGATCGAAAATGGCGCAGCCCATTAGTCGGTGGGAACTTATCGAAAAGATCGTTGCTTGTATACTCGATAAAAACAGTGTAATTTGTTGAAGTTGTCTACCGACACGAACGGCAATTATTGCTCTCTGAACCGATTTAACGGAACAGTTCTACTTGTGTGATAATGGCGGTATTTAATGACGAGTGAGATTAATTTCGTTCGAAATAATTGAAATAATAGTGGCGTTATTACACTATTCCTGGATGTAAGACTTTCAATTGATATTTCTCTAAATTGGCGAAGTTACAAGTTCTTATGAAACCTTGATTTTTTTCTTTTTTCAGAATCTGAAGAATACGTGGATCGAAAGGAAAGCATCCATTGTCCAAGGATAAATTGCACCTCGAACATCCGGTGAGTGCTAACATTTCTCATAAAATTATTACTTTAAATGAAAGACTTTAAATGAATAGAAAATTCAATTGCATTGTAAATATAAAAATTTATTTGGGTAAAATGCACAGATTGCGTGTATACTTGATAATGTAAGGTAAGAGGTTAAACGGAATTCATCCGCTCCGATCTTCCAGACCCGTTTAACACGAAATTTCACTGTAAACGTTAGACGTTGCGTGTATCGTTGCAAGAAGTCGAGAAAAGCCGAGGGAATTACACGGATTTCTTGCTGGTACCTTCGTGAAAACGTGGGAAATCGTGTTGGGGTGCATCGACGCCCATTACGAGGGAAAATCCTCTAACACCCATTACATGCGCGCGCACGCGAGCGAACAAAATAACACACGTATGCGGTTTATAAGCGCGTTCGTTTCAATCCTCTTATTCGAACGCATTGAAAGCTTTCAGTTTTCCCGGACTGAAAATGTGTAAACGAATGTTACGATCGCGTGATCGATTTTCGAACGTGATAGAAACTGCTGGAAATACAACAAAATGTTGAAAAATAGTTTAGGTGTAGAGCATCGTGTCTGTTCAATTGGAACACGTAGGAGCACGTTAACTGGTAAAAATTGCTCGTTCATCATAGGTTTTTGTAGCAAACTGTGATGTAGTGATATCACTTATATTTAGCCTTCAACGATTGGTAATTTTTCTTATTTATTATATGGTGTTTAGTTGCCTCGATGCGTTGTAGTTTTAATTTGTGTAGTGCGCTTTATTTTGATGCGTAGTAATTCGGCGCACTGTAATTTGACGCGTTGGATTTCTGCGCGCTGTAATTTGGTGCGCTGTGATTCGACGCGTTGTATTTCCACGCGCTGTAATTCGACGCGTTGGGATTTGATGCGTTGCATTTCTATGCGCTGTGATTCGACGCGTTGTATTTCCACGCGCTGTGATTCGACGCGTTGTATTTCCATGCGCTGTAATTTGACGCGTTGTATTTCTACGCGCTGTAATTCGACGCGTTGGGATTTGATGCGTTGTATTTCTACGCGCTGTGATTCGACGCGTTGTATTTCTACGCGCTGTAATTCGACGCGTTGGGATTTGATGCGTTGTATTTCTACGCGCTGTGATTCGGCGCGTTGTATTTCTACACGCTGTAATTCGGAGCGTTGTATTTCTACGCGCTGTAATTCGACGCGTTGTATTTCTACGCGCTGTAATTCGACGCGTTGTATTTCTACGCGCTGTGATTCGACGCGTTGTATTTCCACGCGCTGTGATTCGACGCGTTGTATTTCCACGCGCTGTAATTCGGAGCGTTGTATTTCTACGCGCTGTAATTCGACGCGTTGTATTTCTACGCGCTGTAATTCGACGCGTTGTATTTCTACGCGCTGTGATTCGACGCGTTGTATTTCCACGCGCTGTGATTCGACGCGTTGTATTTCCACGCGCTGTAATTCGGAGCGTTGTATTTCTACACGCTATGATTCGATGCGTTACACTTTAGTGCGCTGTGATTCGACGCATTGTACTTCAAGGCGCTGTTGTCCAACGCGTTGTGTTTCTACGCGCTGTGTTCCTGAGCGTTATAATTCGACGCGCTGTAATTTTACGTGTTACACTTCAGCACATTGTAATCCAATGATATATATCCTAATGTGTTACATTCAATACGTTGTAATTCGACGCGCTGATAATTTACACCATAAATTTCGACGCATTTCATCATCAGACACTAAACGTACAAATCCGTAAAGCTAACTTCCATGAAGTTTACTTAACAATCCACTCAACTTCCCTGTAACAAAACTTCACCTACGACCCGGCGATATACAACGAGAAAAATAGTGAAGAAGAAGTCGCGAAAAACAGGAATTGCGTATGTTATCTAGAAGTTACACGAGAGGGTTGCAAACGAATTCCCGCGGGTGACGTTATCGACTTTGTCGAGTATCGACACGTGTACGCGCGAACACGGGAAAAGTACAACGCCGAGGCGTGTATCGGTGCGCGTGAGAGTGAATTTATTTACGATCACAGTGCGTTGTTACAGCCACGCGCGACTTTATTGTTTACAAGGGTGCAGGGGCCATTAATTGCGGCTTTTAGTTCGGCCATTTCCTTCCCGCTTGCAGGCTGGCCACGCGACAGAAAGAAGTCGATAAACGACCTGTTAATTTGTTGGCTGCGAGATCGAACCTTATGCAGCTACGTACAGACTTACATACAGAACCGCTAAATGCCACCGTAAACCGGTTTGCAGTGTGCGTATGCGAGTGTAGGACTTAGGACGAACGGTGTTGTTCGATTTATGTACGTTCCTGTGTCGACACGTTGCTCTTACAAAGGTGACTCGTATTAATTGCATTAATCTTTCTTTGAATTGAAAGCTGCGTTCGCTGTGTCCTGTTTCGCGATATCATTTATTATTGCGGGGATTATTTGAACCTCTTTTGGGGTCAGTCACCTATGTCGATTCGAGCAATTAAATTTATGCCCGGTGGAGAAGCGAATTATTTCCGGTTTTTTTATTAAAATTCATGATTTTATGAATATTTTTAGATGTAGAAATTTGAGAGTGCATAAGTTTCGAAATGGGATATTTAGAAATTTGTTGAAGTGAAAGTTTTTGACGTTTAGGTTAAATGAATACATTCGTTAATATCGAAGATTATCTCGCGTTATATAGCCGCACGTGGAATTGTTATTTATTGGGATTGTCTCGCGTTATATAGCCAAGCATAGTAATTTGACACTAAAAATGATTTCGCGTGGAATTTTGATGGTGGAAATTGCCTCGCGTTATATAGCCGGACACGAAATTAATATTCGTTGTTGCCTCGTGTTATATAGCCATGTGTGGAATTCCCACTTGCAGGATTGTAACGCACTGCATTGCTACGCATGAAATTTCCATTGTGAGAGTTGTCTCGCGTTATATCGCCGTTCGCTAAATTATCACGCGTTATATAGCCACGCGTGGAATTGTCACCTGTAGGATTATAACACACTGCATTGCTATGCGTGGAATTTCAATTGCAGGAGTTGTCTCGCATTATATCGCCGTTGGCCGAATTGTCACGCGTTATATAGTCACACGTGGAATTGCTACTCGTAGGAGTGTAACGCAGCACATTGCTACGCGTGAAATTTCAATTTTAAGAGTTGTCTCGCGTTATATCGCCGTTCGCCAAATTATCACGCGTTATATAGCCACGCGTGGAATTGCCACCTGTAGGACTATAACGCACTGCATTGCTATGGATGGAATTTCAATTGCGGGAGTTGTCTCGTGTTATATCGCCGTTCGCCGAATTGTCACGCGTTATATAGTCACACATGGAATTGCTACTCGTAGGAGTGTAACGCAGCACATTGCTACGCGTGAAATTTCAATTTTAAGAGTTGTCTCGCGTTATATCGCCGTTCGCCAAATTATCACGCGTTATATAGCCACGCGTGGAATTGCCACCTGTAGGACTATAACGCACTGCATTGCTATGGATGGAATTTCAATTGCGGGAGTTGTCTCGTGTTATATCGCCGTTTGCCGAATTGTCACGTGTTATATAGCCATGCGTGAAATTGTTACCTGCAGGCTTGTAATGCAGTACATTGCTACGCTTGGAATTTCAATTGTGGAAGTTGTCTCGCGTTATATAGCCGCGTGTGCAGTTACACGATATATAGCCACGAATGATATTGTGAATGAAATAGCTACATACGTTGTATTACCACGTATTACTACGCCATGAAGTGACAGAGTTATGCTTAGAATTGCAGTACATTACAGTACCACGAGTTATACCACCACGCATTACATCACCTTGCACTATACGACCAAATCAATCGTAAAAGAATTCATTCCTGCACTTAATAAATTGGCACTGCATATTCATAACGCCATTAACGTCGTGTAATAAAATTCCTGTTATAATTCCTTTCATTTCGAAACTCTTATAGCCATATTATCGGCCACAATTTATTTCTACGTCGATGAATTGAGTTTAAACTTCCTTCATATTTCTGTTCTTAAACGAGCTCGCGTTCTTGCAAAGTCGCGTGTACTATCGAAGATTTTCGATCGAATTCCTAGAGCTTTATTCAGTCGCGACAGGGAACAGATGTTCCCTAGCCAGGTAAACGATTTCCTTAATTAGTCCCACGATGGTCAGGTGCAAAGCAGGAAGTCGGGACACGGAGGTCGGTACAAGTTTCATACGATCACCAGCTAGTTCACAGTCAAAGAGAAGATTCATAGTCGCGAATACACGTGCCGGCGCGGCGTAACGTAGAAAGAAGATTGTCCTTGCAGATACATACTTACAGGAACGAGAAAATTCTATTCCCTGGGTAAATAATTGCTTTTCCTTGTTTAGGCTGACCGTTATACACGGGATTTCAATTCGTACCGTGATAGATAAGACTGCAGATAAATTAATCACTTGTACTGTTACACATATATCGCGAGCAATGAGCGTTTAATTTGATCGCATAATACTATCTGATAAATTTTGAACGATATGTCCTGTCTCACGCTCTTTATCGCCATCTTTATCTTCAATGACTCACGAGTTTAAGTGCTCATAAATGTTCAAGTCTATGAATTCTTTAGTTTTTCAATTTCCCAACTTTAATATTTTTAAAATTATATGTACATTATATACATATTCTATATATATTATCAAAATTCTGTATTTGTAAAATTTCATAAAAATCTCCAAATTTCTCAAACACTGTATTCCTAGATCTGAAAATCCCTAGATTGAAAAGTTTTCTAGATTTCATATTCCCTAAATACCATGATTCCTACATCTACATTCATCATTAGATTTAAAAATCCCTAGATAAAAATATCTCTATGTTAAAAATCTCTAGATCTAAATATCCCTAGACCCAATAATTGCTAGATAAAAATATCCCTAGATCTAAGAATTCCTAGATCCAAAAATTGCTAGATAAAAATATCCGTAGATCCAATAAATTCCTAGATAAAAATATCCCTAGATCCAAAAAATTCCTAGATAAAAATATCCCAAGATTCAAAAATTTCTAGATAACAATATCCCTAGACCCAAAAAATCCCTAGATCATAGATCCATTGACCTTAAGATCCGCAAACTTTCAAAGTTATAAATTCATAAATCCCTAGATCTTCAAATTTCACAATGAAAAAATCCCTAGATAAAAATACCCCAAATGCCAATATACCTAGATACCAAAATTGCTGACCCCAACAAAGTCTAAATTTTTTAATCTAAAGTTACTATAAATCCCCAAATCTTCCAAGTTCCTATATTCTCAAAACCTTAATCCATCATCGAATTGTCAAATCTAAAAAAATATCCTGAAATCTACGAACGGGATACTTCATGTTCGCTTGCCATATTTTTCGCGGCGAAGACAGATTTGCCGTTGACTGTACAACGCGATTTGTATCGCGTTCGTTCGTCGGTCCCCCGTCGCGTCGTCGTTTTTTCCTCGCGTCGCAAAAATTCACCGCTAGAATTGAGATTGCGGTTGCTCGTTGGATTCTTGGTCCCCCGTAACGCGATCCTTACACCATCAACCTGTACGCACCAGTCTACACGCTGGATGCATCGCTGCCAAAGAAGGCGTGAAAGTGACACCTGCGAGTTTTGCATTTTATATTTTACACTTTGCACACGGACGTCGACCCACACCGACCACGTGTTCGTCGAATCGATAATAAATTAGCATTATCGTAATATTAGCCACGTAATACGTGGCGCGGACGAAAAACCAGTCGACTACGGCGGATTTAGACGTGGACGCGAAATTATGGTCGACCGAGTCTACCGACAAGATAATGCAACTCAGCTGTATGCTCCACTAGGTGTTGATCGATTAATAATCGGTAAACGATGTTTTTCGTGATTGCAACGGGACTCTTTACGCTTGATTCTAATGAATTGTATAACCGACTACACTGCTATTTATTACAGTTATCTTGTTACTGTGGGTTTATTACTCGATGCGCGATTATTCTGTTAAATCCTCGCATTAGCACTTTAATATTGGCTATTAACTTGGACCGTTTTATTGATACCTGCTGGAGAGATATCCGTTGCATCCCTTATTCCTATGATAATTTTTATAAAATCTATAAAAGAAGTTGCCAAAAATATTTACATAAAATTTGCAACGAAAATTCTTAACATTTCGCGAGGCTTTCTAAAGATTGCTAAGAATATTTATCTGGAGCTGATCACCGAATCAGCAGCGTGTGCGTATAACTGGCGAATTATAGCTCGCAGAAAAGATGTTCGGTAGAAATTGGAAAGCTCGGAGCACGTTAGCAGAGGATGGGTAGAAGCTTTCCAATTAAACGAAAGGATCAGGTAAGCAGCGTAAAAGGTAACCGGTATTCGAACACAGGTCGAATGTAACGCAAATGAAGCCGACAAACGGGGCAGAAAGGGTGAAATTGAAATGGTCAGGGGGTTGAGAGACACGTGTGTACGTGCAGGACCGTATTCAAAGCCGACCGACCCCCACAAACATAATTTCCATCGCCTTTTCCTTCCGTAATCAAACCATCCGCAGCTTCTGTGCAATTACGTAGTGAAATTGATTTAAAATCGGACTCTGTATCCCCCCTAGCAAGGATCGCATTACAATTTCGTTGAAAACCCCGCGGAAAGAACGAAAACGAGTGCTGAGGGGAAGAACATAATTACGCTGTTCTTTCTCCTCGTTGCAAGAATTTCCAACGAATTATCTCGCGGAAGACTACGCTTTTCGCAGCGGTAGTCGAATTAGCTGATTTAGTTTTTGTCAATCAACGCGGTCAAAATTTGTCTTGATTTGTGGAGATTTGTCAACGCGTGGTAGCTTGTATCGGGTTGTCCGGTTTGTGCCGATTTTCGGTAGGCGGCATGAATATTTATTTAGAAAAATTTTTCGCTGAAGAGTCTGAGACGTTCTGGAAAGAATTGTCAAGTTGCATGAAAGATGGAGAAAGGTTATAGAACAGAGTGGCACGTATATAATTTAATAAATGTATGCCAAATTTAAATGAGCTACGTTTCAATTCCCCGTCAAAATCGGCACGAACTTTCCGGACAACCCATATTTGTGTTTATGTGCGGATGTGAAGTTTGGCGCGTAAGTTGCGGTCTCCGTCTTTTGTTTCTTCTCTGTTTTAACATGTTGTGCACTGTGTGGGTTTTATTTAAGGGACCTACACTAATTGTGAGACACCCTGTATAATAAAGAAATAGTTTATAAAAGTGAATATTACTTTCATTCAACCCATAACTCTAACAGTTGTGCACAAATTAAATCCAAATTTGTTATGGTCAATTTTAGAGGGTTCGTGGATTATTATAAAAATTCTTTGGATATTCTTTATCATATTCGGAGACTCGAAAGATAATGAAAAGAGAGAATAGTTCATAAAGGGAATTGGATGAAAGCATAGGAAATTGGAAAGGGACGATTGAAAATGAGGAGTTGTAAATTGAAAAAAAGAAAATTGAAAATAATAAAAGATAGGAAATTGGGAGCAATATAAGCTTATTTTCAATGATTGAAGAAATAAAAGCAGGAAATGAAGTGTTTTGAATGTGGATGTTGGAAATTGCACTACTTAAATGTAGATGGAAAACTGTGATTAAAACATACTGGACGATAAGTACAGAATGATAAATGGGTGGTAATTGTAAATGGAAAACGTGGAATGAAATTACGTAAATGAAAGTGAAAAATGATAAATGAATGATAGTTGCAGACAGAACATGTTGCACTTGGAAAGTAGAAAACAAACAGAAAAGTACAAAATGGAACATGGTGAAGGGAGAATGTCTACTGCAAATAAAAAGTGTTGTATAAAAAGTAAAAAATGACAGTCGAAATTGTAGCTGAATGTCAACTACAAATAAAAAAATGTTATACAAAAAGTAAAAAATGATAGTCAAAATTGTAGCTGAATAGTCATAAATAAAAATACATACAATATAAAATGTTATATATAACGTACATAATGAATAATAATTAGAAATGAAAAATGATAAATGCATCATAAAAATAAAATATGGTAAATAAGTAATTAACAAAGATGAGAAGTAAAAGAAAATCTATCGATGGAATATGTAAAATTGAAATTGGAAAGTGACAATAACAAGACGGAAAGTAAAAAGAAGACTAACTTTCTCCCATGACTTAAAAAAAAAAGAAAAATGAAAGAAGAATAAACGACGGGACAGCGTAGAGAGCCGGCAAAAATGTGAGTAGTGAGAAAAATGCGAAACGAGTAAACGTAGGAGCGCGATCATTATGAAACCGGTGGCTCGGCACAAAGAACAGGAAGCCACGTCGGGCAGAAAGTTAGGCGAAATTTTTGTCAACACGATCAGCGACAAAGCGATGATGTTGGTAGTTAACGAACGCTGTTTAATTAGAAAAGTTGTCTAGCCCGTGGGCCCGGATAATTACACAAAGCGTTTGTTCTGAAATTGTGCGAAAAGCGATATAACTCCCGGTGCTCCGTAAACTTCAATTTCGTCGGCGATAAACGCAGCCCCGCGCGCGCGTTGCAGCTGTCGCATTCAGAAAATTTCGCGCGAACAAAAGGCGGACGTGGCGAAAACTCGGTCGCCGCGTGTACGATGTTCAAAGAAATGAAATGTAATACATAGCGTAACGTAATACGCGAGCATAACTTCACTAGGTAAACGCACTCTGCGTCAATGATCAATGTTCATCTCAACTGTATTTACGAGTTATATCTATCGATATACTCCGTTGTAGATACAAGGATATAGGAATTTAAGAAATTTAGGGATGTAGGTATTGCGGAGTTCTAGGGAAAGGAGGATATTTACGGATACCGAAATCTGGAAATCTAGGGAATCTAGGGATATTGGAATCTAGGGACCTAGGGGTTCTAGAGATATTGGAATCAAGGGGCCTAGGGAATATAGGGATTTAGGGATGTTGAGTTCTAGGGATATTTGGATCTAGGGATTTTTGAATATAGAGATATTGCGATCTAGGGAATGTTG
The DNA here is from genome assembly GCF_050947335.1 of Megachile rotundata. Taxonomy (NCBI): domain Eukaryota; kingdom Metazoa; phylum Arthropoda; class Insecta; order Hymenoptera; family Megachilidae; genus Megachile; species Megachile rotundata. The sequence goes on from NC_134983.1 coordinate 18,581,072, forward strand.
AGATCTAGAAAGTTTTGGGATTTAGGGATATTGGGACCTAGGGAATTCTGGAAACTGGGGAATTTTTGCATCTAAGGAGTTTTGGGATCTAGGGAATTTTGGGACCTAAGGAATTTTGGGACCTAGAAATATTTGGATCTAGGAAATTAGGGATTTAAGAATTTTGGGATCTAAGGAGTTTTGGGATTTGGGGAATTTTGGGATCTAAGGAATTTTGGGACCTAGGAATATTTGGATCTAGGAAATTAGGGATTTAGGAATTTTGGGATCTGGGGAATTTTGGGATCTAAGGAATTTTGGGACCTAGGAATATTTGGATCTAGGAAATTAGGGATTTAGGAATTTTGGGATCTAAGGAGTTTTGGGATCTGGGGAATTTTGGGATCTGGGGAATATTGGGATCTGGGGAATTTTGGAACCTAGGAATATTTGGATCTAGGAAATTAGGGATTTAGGAATTTGGGATCTAAGGAATTTTGGGATCTGGGGAATATTGGGATCTGGGAAATTTTGCGATCTAAGGAATTTTGGAACCTAGGAATATTTGGATCTAGGAAATTAGGAATTTAGGAATTTTGGGATCTAAGGAGTTTTGGGATGTAAGGAATTTTGGGACCTGGGGATATTAGGATCTAGGGAATTTTGGGATCTAGGAAATTAGGAATTTAGGAATTTTGGGATCTAAGGAATTTTGGGATGTAAGGAATTTTGGGACCTGGGGATATTAGGATCTAGGGAATTTCGGGATCTGGGAATATTAGGATATAGTAAATTTTGGGATCTGGGAATATTAGGATATAATAAATTTTGGGATCTAGGTATATTGGAATCTAGGGACATTTGGATCTGTAATAATTTGGGGATAGTAATGGTCTAAAGATAAAGTATCTTAGCACAGTTATAGCAATATAAGATACAAATATAAACAGTAATATAAGTAGACAGATAGGTATTTATACAAATAGGTATTCAAAATGCAGAAATAATAAGCATCTAGTTATTAATACCAGTTATCTAATTACCTATCGACCTAGTTATACATACATAACAATTTATCAATTATTCAATCTTGAAACGCAACGATATCGCATACCTATCAAAAGTTGAAAAGTATGTAAGTATTAAAGAACCTTAATAGGAAATTACAGTGAACTAAATTGTACCTGTATTTTCACGACATTGTCATAAATCAAATATTTCTCTTATACCCCGCGACACCGCTGTTCCAGTTGCCTCGGTTGTTTCTCACTTTCTGCGAGAAACTAGCAATTTACGCGACCGAACTGCGAACCGAACTATCATTTTCATAAACATACTGCAAGTTTGAGAAGCACGGCTGAAATTTGTGCATACATGCATTCGTTTGTATTCGTTAGGGTAACTCGTGTGCACGAGATGGGTCTAAAAGCCTGCGACGAACTATAGCAATTTTTTAAGTGAAAGCACGGAAAGTTTTACAGTTTAACGAGTTTCGGTCTCTACAGAGCTGGTGTCGCGGGTTGGAATTGTTTATGGAACTTCATGTGCATAATAAATAGTGCATTGCACCTCTAATGTGTTACTTTGACATATTGCAAATTTTCAATGTTGTTTGTATAACTTTTACTCGAACTTGCTTTTAAAGATAGAAGAAAATTCGTAAAGACAGAAGAAAATTTGTTTTAATATTGTAGTTAAGACTAGTCACTTCTGACGCACCTGACAAATGAACTGTATAGAAAGGGGTTAATATAAGACAAATTTAACGCTAGGATTTTATTATGTGACTGAGTATTTGTTGTTGAGAGGGAGATGAACATTTCGACCCAAAAAGTCGTTGAAAGTGTCTGTTGATGCGTAGCTAGAGTTAAGTAACCATCGTTCGCTTTGACTTAACATTAGAGAAAAGGCGTTGGTCGACCGCAGAAAGGAATACGTCATGCGTGAGTTGACGAGCGGAACTCGCTTTCTTACTCTTTTCATTCACGCTACTTGGATGAATTTATCCTTGAGACAATGACGACATGAGAGGAATAACCCCATCTTTTTTTGCAATTTTCACGCGTAAAATCTGTGAACAGATTTTTTAACTCTTGATGCTCCGATTTTTATTAATTCTAAATATCGACATTTTTAAAATCACCAAATTATTAAATTTCCAAATTCCTAAATTGTCAATCTTCCAAATCGCAAAATTCCGGACTCTCAAATCACTGAAACTTCCAAAGCTTGAAAATTCCCCCAGAAGTGTAACATTGATCCATCCATCAATCCCCTGCACCGAGATTTTTCCCACATTAGCTCAGAATGGTCTGCGGTGTACAACTGTTTGCGAAGAATTCGGAGCACAACGTGTTTGGCCCTTTGTCTAGGTTGATGCAGCTCGGTTGTGTTCCTGAAATACGGGGAGGAGCAGACTGTCTATAAACTGGCGTGTGCACACGCAACGCCTACCTTTGTTCGAATCGGGTTGAACCAGTCGTTCATAGGGAGGAGTAGATCGGCCATAGACCAGCGAACGTTGTTGCCTCTTTGAACAGCGATGTCTGCGCTCAACGCTCGAACACCGCTACAAACCGTGCTTCCCTTGTTTTCCAATTAGAAGAACCGGTAACAGTCAACAGCGAGTTTGTTTCCTCTACGGGAAATCTTTGTTGACGATTGCGTGAAAGGGACTTTATGTTGAGATTTGGGAGGTTTGGGATTTGGGAGGTTTGGGATTTGGGAGATTTGGGAGATTTGGGATTTGGGAGATTTGAGAGATTTGGGATTTGAGAGATTTGGGACTTGGGAGATTTGAGAGTTTGGGAGATTTGGGAGTTTGGGAGTTCGGGAGATTTGGGATTTGAGAGATTTGGGATTTGGGAGATTTGGGATTTGGGATTTGGGAGGTTTGGGATTTGGGAGATTTGAGAGTTTGGGAGATTTGAGAGTTTGGGAGATTTGGCTTTGGGAGATTTGGGATTTGGGAGATTTGGGATTTGGGAGATTTGGGATTTGGGAGATTTGGGATTTGGGAGATTTGGGATTTGGGAGATTTGGGATTTGGGAGATTTGGGATTTGGGAGATTTGGGATTTGGGAGATTTGGAATTTGGGAGATTTGGGATTTGGGAGATTTGGGATTTGGGAGATTTGGGATTTGGGAGATTTGGGATTTGGGAGATTTGGGATTTGGGAGATTTGGGATTTGGGAGATTTGGGAGTTTGGGAGATTTGGGATTTGGAAGATTTGGGATTTGGGAGATTTGGGATTTGGGAGATTTGGAATTTGGGAGATTTGGGATTTGGGAGATTTGGGATTTGGGAGATTTGGGAGTTTGGGAGATTTGGGATTTGAGAGACTTGGGACTTGGGAGATTAGAGAGTTTGGGAGATTTGGGATTTGAGAGATTTGGAATTTGAGAGATTTGGGAGTTTGGGAGATTTGGGATTTGGAAGATTTGGGATTTGAAAGATTTGGGAGTTGGCAGATTTGGAGGTGGCAGATTTGGGAGTTTGGAAGATTTGAGAGTCGACAGATTTGGGAGATTTTGGATTTTGGAATTTTGGGATTTGTGGATTTTGAAATTTAAAGATTTGAAGATCGTCGGATCTTAAAACTCAATCCTCAAAATTATAAAATTTAAAAATCTTTGAGTATTTTTAAGGACTTAGAAATTTATAAGTTAATTCAATTAATACTTAAAAATTATTATTTACAAATTTTGAAATTTAAGGAACCCCAATTAAAAAGTGACCTGAATATCCTCTGACCTATGCCCTGATTTCCAAATGATCCCATTATTAACATGCAATTAGTACTCATCAAAAAAACATAACAATTACGAGACATAAAATTATGAAATAAAATAACAAACGAAACAAAATATCGCAAAATATTTCGTTCATTTCTGTTTGACAAAATACAACAATTTCACAGTATATTATTTTACCTCGTATATTTGCAACACAATACAACGAAGAATTAATACGTAACCGCAACCCAGTGAAATTTGTCATACGTTCGAAATGACAGCCTCGCATACGTTGTACCGTAGCTTCACGTTTAAATCGTTAGGTATTCAACACCGGCGTGTTACGACGAATTTATCCAGGAGTACACGCGAAAATGCATTTTCCACGTCGCCGATAAATCTTCCTCGCAACAAAAGTGGCCGTTGTATGTGTGGACGTGTGGTTGACACAACCGGGAAGAGATTGCAGTCGAATGCAACTTAGGCTTCCCTTAGATGAGTACACGTATGTAAACATCACGATTTTTATTTCTTAAATCTCTAAATTTTCAAGCTTTTAATTTTTGGAAATTTTTAGATTTTTAAATTTATGAGGTGGCAGTTTCGAAAATTTCTGATTCCTCAAGTTGTAAAATTTCTCAGATCCCCAAATTCCCAAATTTATCAGATTATCATATTCGCAAATGTCTCAAAACCCCAAATTCTCAAAATCCCAAATCTCTCAAATTTCCTAATCTTAAAAATCCCAAATCTTTCAAAACCCCAAATCTCTCAAAACCCCAAATTCTTAAATTTCCGAATTTCTGAAATATCCCTAAATTCCCAAATTTCCGTATCCTTAAATTTCCAAATTTCACGTGTCCCTAATTACCCATATCCCAAACCCTCCCATCTTAAAATTTCTGTGTATCTTCAAATCCTTGTTTCTTTAAAGCTCTGCATATCTTCAGATCCCTCTATCTTCAAATCTCATATCTCCAACTCTTCGTATATCTTCAAATCTCAGTATTTCTCAAGATCCTCAAATCCCAGTGTACCTTCAGATCCGTACATCACCAAATCTCAGCGCATCTCGAGATCTTCTCTCCGAATATCAGCACACCTTGAGAATCTGACATCCTCAAATGTCGGTGACGTGCCACGTACATAAAGCAGAAACACGTCCGCGTGGTCGAAGAATTCGGTGACCTCTGGCTGCGAACTCAATTTCGCGTTACATCCGCGACGAGGATACACATATGTACAGTTATCATCGAGCACACTGGATCTCTTATGGCTTTGCACCATGATACGAGTCACTCATGAAACTCTTCTTGCCACTCGTACGTTGTGCATTGATGACTTTTTCTATACTGTGTGTACTCTAGATTCTCTATTTTAGATAGACTATGGATTATGGAGACTCGAGTATGTGGATTATAGGTTGTAGATGAGAGATTAGAGATTCAGATTCTAGATTATAGATGATAGATTTTAGATCTTAAACGGAAGATTATAGATCGTATAGTATAGATTATAAACTTCAGATCCTAGATTGTAGGTTATATGTTATTTCAGATGTTGGACTCTGGATTTCAGATTACAGTCTCCACATATAGGACTCCAAATTTTAAACTCCAGATTATATACTCAGAATAATATCCTTACGGTTTCTGTTACAAACTAAAAAACATAATAATAAACAAAATATAATGAACATGTGGAATAGCTTTGTATCGACACCATAACTTTGCTTTTAACATCAACCTGCATATACCACACGCATTTAATTAAAGATACCGTAATGAAATGAATAAAGAAACACAGCTTCATTCCCTCAAAAAATGTAGTCATAGAAAAGTAGACATTATCGTATCAACCAAGTTTTTCTTCCCCAGTATTTCGCTGTCTGTTAACAAGTTTCGAGCTACAACTCGTCCCAATCGCGTGACGAGTCCTGTAGAGAAACGGCGCTGAAACTTTTAGCCCGAGACGCCTGTTTACGCTCGCTAACTCCGTTCTCCCTGTCTCTTGGCAACACCCTTTACATCTCTTTGAGACTTCTCGAATCCGCGACTCTATTCACCGTCCTTGACATTTGAAAACACACTCGGCGACTCTGCACCCGAGCACACCGTCCAAAATCTTCATTCTCATTTACTTCTCCGAGAGTTTCATCTCGTACAGTCAACAGCAAATCTGGACTTCCTACGTAAAATATGATAACCAAGGGAAAAGTGGCCTTCTACTCTTTGAGTTTTCTACATTTTTCGGAACTTCAAACTGTCGGGATGAATGGAACATTTGGAAACTTTTAAGTTAAGTTTAAATAGGGATATTCCAAGCTAGAAAAGTTTCGATGTTAGGATGTTTGGATCTAGGGATATTTCTAGGCACGAATGTTTACATTTGAGGATATTTCGAGCTAGGAAATTTTTGGTTTAGGGACAGTGGGATCTAGGGATATATTGATCTAAAGTTATTGTAACGTAAGAATTTAACTACCTAGGGATATTGTAAACATGTATGATATGTCGATATAATTACACTGCGATTAAGAAATATAACAATCTAGGGATATGTAGGGAAATGTAGAAATTTGAAGACTTACAGCATGAAATTTTGGGCAGTTCAGAAATTTGTTAAAGCGGTCATCCGAAAAAACGAACATCGAAAAGTTTGAAAACCTGAAAAGTTGAAAATGAAAAAGTTCATAACGAAATTTCGGGGCACGAAAATCGTTCGATTTCACGTACGAGTACTCGATTTAAAAGGAGAGTGTACATCGCACGCGAGCGTACGAACAGAGAGAGCGAAGCTACTCGATCCTTTTTCACGCCGTAGCGAGCCGCTCTGGTTAAGTTGGCCTCGGTGCGCGGGCGGCGGCAGAAATCGTGCAATAACAACGTTACGTTTCACGGGTCGTGGCTGAACGAGCGGGAACAAAAAAGCGACGGGGGCCACCGTCGGTTCTATGAAAAGAGCACGCGATGCGAACGCACGTGGCGAAAGACGAGATTACGAGAGGAAAAGGGGTAGGTCGAGAGAGGACGAGCATGCGAACTCTCACCCCTTCTTTCCCTCTTTCCCCGCAGCTTCGCGTCGCTTCAATCCAACCCCTTCTTCTACTTCTCGTCCGCTTTTTAATTTCTCTCGGCGCCGTTGCGCTCGAATGCGCTCGCTCGTACGCGTTACGCTTCTAGACGCAACCGACCACTAATTTTTACCGACAAAAAGTAATTACAGTCGAATCTCGATAACTCGAAACTCTGTTACTCGTAAACCTCTGTAAAACCAACTCGTTTATTTCCATTCCGCAGAGAAAACTTTTATATGTCGACTGCAAATTTATTTTAGCTCTGGTATCTGCCTAACCTATCTATCTTCTTAACTACCACCTAACGTAACTACCTAACCTACACATACAACACATCCAACTAACATACCTGTCTAACGTACCTTACTAACTCATAAACCTAACATTGGTAACCCATGTACCTAACCTACCTAACCCATGCACCTATCCTACCTAACCCATGTACCTATCCTACCTAACCCATGCACCTAGCCTACCTAACCCATGTACCCAACCTACCTATCCTACCTAACCTATGTGCCTGACCTACCTAACCTATGTATCTAACCTACCTAATCCAACACCTAACCTAGTACCTAACCGATATACCTAACCCACCTATCTAATTTAGTTATAACGTGCCTAACCTACTTATCTAACCCACTAACCTAACATAGCTCACATACGTATTCAACGTATCTACCTAACTTTGTTACCTACTCAATTTACCTACCTAACCGATTACCTAATCTACTTATTTATCCTACCTGTCCAGCCTACCTATCTAACCTACCTATCTAACCTAGCTACCGACCTATCTATCAGTCAACCTAATAATACCTATCTGACAAGTTAGCAAATGCACATATGATGTATAATAAAAGTTCGTGGAGTACTGAAAATTGTGTTGTCCGTGAACTAAAATCTTATTATGCTGAAATTCTTGAGACATCAAAGAAGATTTATAATGCATAAGATGGTAGTTGGCGTTGGGCCGAGGGTGAATCGATCATAATGTCCGTTCGAGTAACGCAAGTTTAGAGAGAAGTCGGTTAACTTATTCCGACGAACACAAGAGCCAGTAAACCCGATACCGGAAGCAAACTATCGACGTTTGTGTTAGGTAGCGAGGATTCTGGAAGCTAGTCCGCTTTCTTAACGTCCTACCGATGGCTTCTCGCAAATTACCCTCTCTAAGCGGAGCTTAGCAATCTTTCCTTATAGAAAACGCGCCCGCTGGCTTCTCTGCCCGTTGTGCAATTCACTCTTGGTCTAGACGAACTTCTTGCAATATCGAAATAGTCGTCTACACTTTATGTACTCTTCTACACTAAGCGACAGAACGAGACGGATATTTCGAAATTTTGCTTACGAGTTTTATGTTTATGTACTTATACATTTGGAAATTGGTGAACTTGATATTTTTGGATTTGCAAATTTATGAATTCATAAACTTGTTACTTTTTATTAGTACATGAGAGGTTTGGTTCTCTTCAGCGAATTCAAATGTACTCCAAAATTTTTTAATTCTGTCCTACGCACATCGCCATGTTTACAAATATACGAATTAAAGAATTTTACCTACGAGTATTTAAAAATTAAAAAATACCTCATGACTGCACGGTGGCCAGAGATGCTTGCAGGTTCATTAGCGAGTTAACCCCAGTTCATCTAGGTAAAAAAACAATTTCCCAGCAAGTGCTGTGGGCAAATATCATGTAGGCGATAAAAGGATGAAAAAGTATCGCGGCAGCTGCAAGGAAACCATAAATAGATTCGCAAATAAGAAGCATCCTCGGTGGGCTCGTATGAACAGTGAATCGCAAGAATCTCGTTGAACCCGGGGGATTGTTTCCCTTTCCACGGGCTGCTTTTCCCTTTCGCCTCGATACTCGATCGATTTCCATGTATTTCATTCCCGTCGGTTCTATCCGGGCGAAGCTGGGATACGAAATTTATGGGCATCGCTGAGAAGTTCCGTGGAATTCAATCAACCGATATCTCTGCCATTCTCGGGCGTACAGGGGGAGCAAAGTAGAAAAACGGGGTCGAGGGGTGGGTAAAAAAGGGGTAGACCGACTATCCAATTGAAGTTCACGTGCGACGCTATCACGCGGTAACGCGCGTCACGGAATTCGCCGGAAATGAAGAGTATCTGGCTTGCTTCCGACCGTATTTCTTCGAATAGAGACTAACGTATTTCCGACGATTTATCTGACAGCGCGTCGAGCCTGCGATTTTCCTTACCCATCGACCTTACGCTTACTTCCGGTTAGGTTTTACCGCAGCTTCAATCACTGTGCTGTTATAATCAAGCCCGTTCTTTCATGCATGAACAAAAATATATATTATGTTAAAGACTTATTAAACGTAGATGAACGACCTGACTCAATTCTTGAATATTGACTTGAATACAAACTTTGATCTAACTTAATTAATCCCGTATAATTTGCTCTGATCTAACCTAACTTGATTTGAGTTGAGTTAAACTAACCTAACCAGACTGGTCTTAACTTAATCTAACCTAACCTAGCTTAATAGACTAACTGCTATAAGTCTAACCTGACCTAACCTAATTATTAAATCAAATTAATCTAACCTAACCTATTCAAACTTATGTTAATGTGACCTAACTTAGTAGCCTAACATGTCTTAATTTAACCTAACTTAATCAAACTTATGTTAATCTGAGCTAACTTAGTAGCCTAACATGTCTTAATTTAACCTAACCTAATCAAACTTATGTTAATCTGAGCTAACTTAGTAGCCTAACATGTCTTAATTTAACCTAACTTAATCAAACTTATGTTAATCTGACCTAATTTAGTAGCCTAACATGTCTTAATTTAACCTAACCTAATCAAACTTATGTTAATCTGAGCTAACTTAGTAGCCTAACATGTCTTAATTTAACCTAACTTAATCAAACTTATGTTAATCTGAGTTAACTTAGTAGCCTAACATGTCTTAATTTAACCTAACTTAATCAAACTTATGTTAATCTGACCTAACTTAGTAGCCTAACATGTCTTAATTTAACCTAACCTAATCAAACTTATGTTAATCTGAGCTAACTTAGTAGCCTAACATGTCTTAATTTAACCTAACTTAATCAAACTTATGTTAATCTGACCTAATTTAGTAGCCTAACATGTCTTAATTTAACCTAACCTAATCAAACTTATGTTAATCTGAGCTAACTTAGTAGCCTAACATGTCTTAATTTAACCTAACTTAATCAAACTTATGTTAATCTGAGTTAACTTAGTAGCCTAACATGTCTTAATTTAACCTAACTTAATCAAACTTATGTTAATCTGACCTAACTTAGTAGCCTAACATGTCTTAATTTAACCTAACCTAATCAAACTTATGTTAATCTGAGCTAACTTAGTAGCCTAACATGTCTTAATTTAACCTAACTTAATCAAACTTATGTTAATCTGACCTAACTTAATAGCCTAACATGTCTTAATTTAACCTAACCTAATCAAACTTTTGTTAATTTGACCTAACTTAATAGCCTAACATGTCTTAATTTAACCTAACTTAATCAAACTTATGTTAGTCTGACCTAACTTAGTAGCCTAACATGTCTTAATTTAACCTAATCTAATCAAACTTATGTTAAACTGACCTAACTTAGTAGTCTAACATTTCTTGATTTAACCTAACCTACCTTAATAGAGTAATTACTCCGAGCCTAACCTAACCTAACTTGATCAAACTTATGTTAATCTAACCTAACTCAGTAGCCTAATCTGTCTTGATTTAACCTAAGTTAATCTGACCTAACTTAATATTCTATCATCTCTTGATCTAACCTAACTTAGTACTCTAACCCCAATTTAACTTAACCTAACCTATTACACAATTACTGTCCCAAAATTGAATCAGCGTTATTTGAAATCAGGTTAAACATGTCAGTTACCGATGCATTTAAACATCAGTAAAATATCGACAGTGTATCGATAATCGATATCTTGCACACATTAATATCCGCAGTGGTTTGAAAGAATATTTTTGAATCACCATACATGAAATCGTAGATTCTTCGCAGTAAATGTTTACCTCGTGAAAGGAAATGTATACTTACGTAAGATGCCCGAGATAGAGTACGAACGTACAATATACAGAGTGTCTCGGAGTAAAATATACAAGAACTCGAAAGAAATCGAGAAATGATTCATAGTCGTTTTTTCGTTGAAGTTACGTTTACAATAGCGGTCGGAATATCGGAGCTAACAGCGAGGTCGGGGCAAGGAACAACGTTTTTCCGAGTGAAAGCTTAGAAAAGCATTTTCCAGCCTTGAGCAGCTTCGAGTACTTACAGGAAAAAGGAAACGAGCGACGAGCGAGCGTAAAGAGTCTTTCCATTTCCTGGCTGCATTATGCACAACAGCGGAAAGATGCCGGTGCTGTATCGGAATACGATTATTTTACATGGGAATGGTATTGTTACAACGCGTTTTTCGAGGCATCCGTGGAATTCGCAGCACATGCCTTCGGTATTATCTCTCTCGCGGTGGAATCGTTGTTACTCGAGCGTAAAACCACGCGTTTATTTCGAAGAATATCTAATGAAATGCCGAATTCTGTGTATCCGTAAAGGGTGGAACGCGCTCATAGGGTTGAGGGAAGCCCGACCCGGGATGAAGAAACGTATGAACTCTAATGCTGGTAGGGTCGTTAACCTGGTCTCGATAAAAAGTTTAAATAAACGGCGGGAAACACCTTCTGCGGATCGAACGATCGCCACTGGGTATATAGCTTCCGCGAAAGAAGGAATAATGAAAGTTACGAAACACCGAACTCTAACCTTTTATGGTACAATGATATTGTGCGTTGGATTCGATTTAATAATGAATTCCATTTATTTTAATGGAGCTGAACTGTATATTGTAGTTGGTATCATGTTGAATAACTGTTAAAGTAATTGTGGTAATTTATTGTTCGTAAAACTTTCAGTACATACATTTATAACGATATAAGGTTAACTTGTACATGTGGGCTGATTGCAATGTTTGGTGATATATCATGTGGTAGGACGATCTATCTCCAGATTTCTATATTTCTTGATCTTTAGATACATTCCTAGATTTCTGTATATCTAGGTCTTTATATCTCCATTTTACCCTACATTGCTGGCGTCAAATGTAAAAATTCCTTAAATCACAAATTTTCCTAAATGTATATTTTTCCATATCCTCATGATTTCTAGATCCTTTGATATTTCTGTTGTTGAACTCCCTAGATTTCCGGACGACTGTGATGCAAAAATTCCCTAGATCTACGGACGACAGTGATGTAAAAATTCCCTAGATCTACGGACAACTGTGATACAAAATTCCCTAAATCTATGGACGACAGTGATGCAAGAATTCCCTAGGTTCCCGATATTATATTCCGAAGAAATTTTCTAGATCGTCGATTTCTCTAGACCTTCTTCTCAAAATTCCCTAGATCAATGAGCTTTATAGATATTATCTCGAAATTCCCTAGACTTCCCATTTTTCCGAGTCCTTAAAATTCTCGAGACCAACGCCTTTCTAGACCCCTTGATTTCCTGATCCTGAATTTCCCTATAATTTCTCTAGAACGTCCATAATATCTTGAGATTTCTACAGAAAGTTCTATGTCCCTAGATAATAAATTTCCTGCATTCAGAAATTTCGTATATCGCAGAATTTTGTACGTCCACAACATTCCCATATCCCTATATCCCCAAGTCCTTAAATCCTATCGCCAAACCCGTATTTTATTAGTTTGTCGTGATCAAGTAATTACGTAACAGCAGTCTAACGGCGTAGGATAATAAGTTAGAAATTGCATCGTGAAGTTTCTCGTACAATGTGGAGATCGGTCGATTTTGTAATAACTCGCTTATAATAACTCGTGAACTTGTAATAACTTGTAAACTCGACAAATATTAATGAGTATATAATGGATTTCACGAACTCGCGTTTGTGCAGCGACGAAACTGAATGAAACGCGTCTAGCCCATGGCCCTGCGACAATGAACCGGGCAGTTTCGCTTCGGGTTGCATGCAGAAATGCACGGATCAACAGTGCAGCCTGATGAAGTTAAGTGGCCGGTCGGTGGCAGTCTAATTAAGTTAGTTAGTTTGGAGGTTAGCGCTGAAACCTGCATTAACTTGCTGAATGTTCAGAATGTGGGAAATGTTATTTATGACACTTTGAGACCTGCCCTCGGCCCCCTCTCTTTAAACACGTTCAAAACGCTGCAAGTGACTGTGCGACGCCGCTGCTTAAATCGATACTCGACGCAACGTGAAGGGTGACCATGAAACGCTCTTTTGGGCGTGAGTTTGAACGATTGACCCCTTTCCTGCTCTTTTGGGCTCAAAGGGTTTGTTAAACTTGCGTTGGTCGTGGAATTCTTTGATTTAAAACTCTCGTGGACGTTTTAGGTCTTGGTAAATGGAACTGTGTCGAAATTTAGTCGATAATTTCAATGTAGGCAAGAATTTATGTGGAATTCCTCTGCAATTTTTTAAGAGATATTGTTTGTGGATGCTTTCATTATGACACTGGTGAATATTCGTGGAATTCAGATGGAATTCTTTGGAATTCCATTCGAGAGTTGATTACAATTTTTATAGAATTGTGGAGGGGTGGTTCTGCAACGAATTCGAGGCGGAATTCCACTGCTGTTCTATTGGAATTCCATTCGAGAGTTGATTACAATTTTCATAGAATTGTGGTGGGGTAGTTCTGCAATGAATTCAAGACGGAATTCCACTGCTATTCTATGGGATTCCATTCGAGACATGATTACAATTTTCAGAGAATTGTGGTGGAGTAGTTCTGCAATGAATTCGAGGTGGAATTCCAATGCTATTCCATTGGAATTCCATTCGAGACATGATTACAATATTCATAGTATTGTGGTGGAGTAGTTTTGTAACGAATTCGAGGTGGAATTCCACTGCTCTTATATTGGAATTCTATTCAAGACATGATTACAATATTCATAAAATTGTGGTGTAGTGGTTCTACAACGAATTCGAGGTGGAATTCCGCTGCTATGCTACTAGAATTCATTTAAACCGAGTCTGATCAGAGTTGTAAAACTTCATTATCCCTCGGAATTTCATTAGAATTCAACTGCTATTAATGTCCAATATAAATATAAATAAAGTTGGAATTCTACACAGCTAAATTTCATCAAAACTAAATTTCTATCAAGATGTGTACAGAAAATTGCAGAGAATTTCTGTGCGTCCACAAAATTGTACCGATATTCAAGAAGAATTTCCCGTAATAATAATCTTAGGGCAGATTTCTGTGCTCACGTACCGAAGATAACTGGACAAAACGTGACGAAGGCAGGGTCCAACCTTCCGGGTCATTGAAACACACGAGACTTGGAAACTCGAGTCGCTGAATTATCCGTGTTAGCAGAAATCGCCGGAAGCGCTTGCTAACCCGAAGACATCGGCCAACTTGCTGCATACTTGAGCAAACTAGTCCGCCTAACCCGGAATAATTAATGGGATATCGTTACGAGCGAAAGAGACACGTGTGTATCAAGTCCGTCGCGTGTGCTGTTAGAAGTGCCTCTGTAAAATTTCATGACTCCAGAAATCTACGTATTCAGCTTCAAGCAGTTCCCTCAATAGCCCGAAGGACTACTTCCCGTTGTCGGCTAGCACAAAAAATTTACTCTTATTTGCTGAGATCAGAGTTCGTTGCCCTTTAAATGGTGCCACTATGGTTCACCTATTTCCCTTTTTTTAGTGTCGGGTGATGGGTTACTCAGAAATCGGGATTACGACGAATCTCAGATTAGGACAATAAAACATTTGTGTTATACAATATGTATACTTATACAGTGTACTTGGATCCGTAGATGTCTACCTTTTTAAAGTCGAAGAATAGAAGTTCATGTTTGTATAAATGCATATGTGAAATGTTGAGTAACAGTGGTATATCGACAAAGTGTAATTGAAGTACAAAAGTTGGTTTAGGAATTATCGAGGAGTGCCGCTATCATCCGCGCCTTAAGATCGCTCTTTCTCCCTTACGTAATTTCTCTCGGAAGATTGATCCCAGGCTGACCCTACAAATCACGAGAAAGTGCTGTTGTTGGCGAGGAAACGGACTAGACGCGATTCAACGAGAACTTTAGGATACGATGTAGACACGATGATTTACGATGCCCGGGAGAATTATTTTCATTAAGTTTACTGTGAATCAAATTTTCTTATTTCCGAGTTAATTAATAGCTGCGGATATTTATGTCCAATAATAACGCTCGAAGTTATAATTTAGTTGATCTACGCAGTGAATATTGCCGAAGTGGCAGTCGGAGAGTTAAATGATCGAGTGATACGCGATTCGTCACGAACATTAAGATGGCGTAACGTAGGAAGAATAATCCGTGATCCTTGAGCAAAATTAACGCGCTTCGGCTTTCGAACGACCGTTTAACCAGCCGAGTAAGCGACAAGGTAAATAGATGTCCTATCAGATCATGTGTCACGAAAGCGTGACACGCGAACACGTACTGAATTAACACGTTAGAAGCTGAACAAGCCGGGAGACCGGTGAGTGGCATTGATCGAAAAGTTGTGTAGAAACGATAAAGAATTGCGTGTAATGTTATGACAATGACTCTCTGATTGTCCTACTTTTTCAACTGTTTTTAACTTTTTCCTTACGATAATTATTTTCATTATAGGTTCGTGTTGTATCAATATCCGCGTTGTAGATTTTATCTCGGGTTATATCGTGACACACGGTATTGCTTCAGCGACCATTACATCGCCACGCGTGGTATTATTTTATGTTATCTCGTATGGTAATTTTTCGCGTTATATTGTTGTGCGTGATATTGCCTCGCGTTATATAGCCGATCTTGATATATTTTTAAATGGGGTAGCAGCTTGCGTTATAGCAGCTTGCGTTATATTACCGCGTGTGGTAATTTCTGGAGTTATATTGTGGAACATAGTGTTGCCTCGCGTTATATCGCCGATCTTGATATATTTCTAAACGATGTAATACCTTGTGTTATATCACCGCGTGTGGTAATTTCTTGCTAAAGTTCATAATTTCTTATATTATCACTCGTGGTATTGCCTCGCGTTATATTGTCGCACGCATGGTATTATCTCGCGTTATATCACTGTGTGCGTTATATTTCCATGCACGTTATATCTCCGCCAAAACTAATTGGTGACGTATAATATTGCCTCGCGTTATATCGCCACGAGTGGAACCTGCTCGCGTTATATCGCCACGCGTGTTATGTTGTTATATGCGTTATATCCTTACTCGTGAAATTGTCTGGCGTCATATTGTAGCGTGTTGCATTCCCTCGCGTTATATCGCCACGCGTGGAATCTGCTCGCGTTATATCGCCACGCGTGTTATGTTGTTATATGCGTTATGTCCTTATACGTGAAATTGATTGGCGTCAAATTGTAGCCTGTTATATTCCCTCGCGTTATATCGCCGAATGAGGTACTGCCACGAATTGCATCGCCACACGTTGAATTAGTACTCATACTACCACGCGTCGAATCATTACGCGACATATTACCACGCGTCGAATAACTACGCATTATATTGTCACCTGTGGAATCATTACGCATTATACGTCGTCCCGCATGGAATCATTATGCATTTACTCGTTATACTCGTAAAATGGAAGAACAATATCGCTACTGTTTTATAAACGGAATTATAAAAATAGGAAAAACTTTCTTTACAATTCCGCAACGTGAATAAAACTCGAGTCCAGAATTTCATTATACTCGTGAATTATGTATTTTAAAAAATGAATTTCTCTTATACGAAAGGTGTTGAAGGTGTTTAAATTGCAGTATAACAACTTTAACACCTTGAATGAAAGAAAAGTCTGTTTCTCCTGTATTTTCAAAACAATCCCAAGTGTTTTGAACTCTTGGCAGGCTACGGTTCTACTCCGACCGTGAAACGAATTTGGGAAGTTGCACGGTATTAAATGTTGCTGCTTCAAGTTCCCAGAAAGCCGTGTTTCATGCACTTCCTTTCGTACCGGCATTGAATAGAATTATTCTCGTTTGTAAGGATATTTTTACTTCTTTAAAACACTTTTTGTGTGTCGTTATATTTTCACGCGGTGGCAACCTCCTGTAGCATTCGTACGCGTTCATATTATATCGTCACTGTTTTCAAACGAAAACTACATTAACGATGGGACAATTATAAAAAAGTAACGGGAACATCAAGATTCCCTTATCTCCCCTGGTATTAATGGCCTCGCGTTAACAATTGCTTTGTTGTTTTCGTTACGCTTATCGAGCCGCGATAAATAAATGCAGGTATCAGGTGGTAGCAGCTGCTAATGCATCACTCCGCGTAATAATCCATCAAACTCGTAAAAACCACCGCTCGCGAGATGGTTTTATTGTCACGCGAATTTCAAGCGCGCCGACGTGCTTCGTGTTGTGCCTGTTAGCGACTACTTTTATGAATGAACACGTTCTCGTATCGTGTTATCTTTTCGCGATACAAATGTTTGCCATCTTTCGAACTGCTCTTATCTGTGCTTGAACCGACTCTCTAGAACCATATACCAGATTCTAGAGCACACATGTTTCGTGCATTGTTTAGTGAACTCTTACGCGATTATCTTATGCCGGATAAAGGATGGATGTCGTAAAATTCTTAGAGGAAATAACATGTTCGAGTCGTTAGTATTTCGCGTATCAAATTTTTAATGTCAAGCTTTCTAATTTTTAAATTTATCAATTTTTTAATTTACAGATTAGCCAATTTTTAAATGTGGAATTTCTTAGATCCCTTAAATTGCTGCAATTCCCCAGATTCTTGGAATTTCCTAGATTCTCGGTATTCCCTAGATTCTTGGAATTCCCTAGATTCGTGGTATTCCCCAGATTCTTGGAATTCCCTAGATTCGTGGTATTTCACAGATTCTTGGGATTCCCCAGATTCTTGAAATTCCCTAGATTCTCGGAAATCTCTAGATTCTCGGAATTCCCTAGATTCCTGGTATTCTTTAGATTCTTGGAATTCCTTAGATTCGTGATATTCTCCAAATTCCTGGAATTCCCTAGATTCGTGGTATTCCCCAGATTCTTGAAATTCTCTAGATTCTTGGAAATCTCTAGATTCTCAGAATTCCCTAGATTCCTGGTATTCCCCAGATTCCTGGAATTCCCTAGATTCCTGGAATTTCCTAGACACATGAAATTCCCTAAATTCCTGGAATTCCCTAGACACATGAAATTTCCTAGATTCTTGGTATTCGAGGCTTTGCGGATACTCTAGATTCCTTGGATTCCCAAATTTTTTAGATTTCTCAGATTCCCTAGATTTTTGAAATCCTCTAGATCTTCTATATTCCTCAGACACTTAAGTCCCAATATCTTGTAGACTTTTGTATCTTTCGATACGCGTATATTATTTGTATACCTATCAATGCGCAAAAATCGTATAAAAAAAATGTTGTATAACAAGATGCTGCATAGATTTCGTAATATCTGAGGGGAAGAGTCGATGAATCGTGTTCGAGGAGCCACCGAACCACTGGATAACGATAATTATTACGAGCAGGATGTTATTATGAGGGAAAGAAATGCACGATTTATCGAGAAACGTATTCATTAAGCGAGAAAACAGGCACAAGTGTCGCTCGACCTCGTTACCGCAACTGCAATTATGTTAGACCCTCTTGCATTCTTGAAAATGTAGGAAATTGAAGGAACGAAGTGGCGAGAAGGAGGAAGAGGGAAAGAGGGACCTCCATTAAATTCATCTTCGTTCCCGTAAAAAGGTCTTGTCTCCCTCGATACAATTCTCGTCGAAGCGTGCAGCCATTCGCAGCCACGGTTCGGTGAATTTCAAGTTTCACTTCTAAAAGAAGAGGGAAGTGACCCATTTTTTATACCGAATCGGACTTTCTCCGCCACCCCTCAATTAATAACTCGCGTACATGTAACACACCCTACCGCATCCACCCGCCCGCACACAAACACGAACACATTGTACCTCGCAAACTGAATATCACAAAAGGAAATGAAACGTCTTTTACCTTTGTACTTCGCTGTCAACCTACGAGAGCTCGTTTTTTATTCAAATCGTGAAAATTCATGCCCTTACTAGGTCAACGAGTTTTTTTTATTGTTAGCGGTTTCCGCTACGCTTTAGGTATTAAGGGCACAAACTGTTACGCTGCTTACCTGATCGATGACTTCTCGCGCAATTTGTTTCGAAATCGTTTGATTCTTGACACGGGGGAATCGAACAGTTATCACGAGTAGACTCTCGGTACATCACCACGGATAGCTTTAAGAGCTCTTAATGCGATGGGAACTTTTTACTTTCAAATTTCCAAATCTCAACATTATTGGACCACTAAAGTTATTCCGAAAATTTTTATTTGCGTAATTCACCCATTCTAAAATTTCCAGATTACAAAATTTTTAAATCGCCGTATACTTAGGACTATATTTAATCTTCAGTATCCCTAGATCCCTGAATCTTTGGACTCTAGAATCCCTAGATCTTGATATTCAGATTCTTGATATTTTTAGACATCGAAATCCATAAATTTGGAAATACCTAAATTTATCAATCTCAAGACTTGGAAATCCCTAGGATAAAAATCCCTAGATTTCGAAATCCATAGAGTCGGGAATTACTGTATTCCAAATCCCCCATATAAAATTTCTAGAAAATTCAAAAAATTCCTGGATCCCCGATCCCCTAGATTCTTAGGGTTCTGAATTTGAAAATCCCTAGATTCCCAGGGTTCTAGATTCGAAAATCCCTACATCCCAAAATCTTTAGAGCTTAAAATCCCTAGATCTCAAAATTCCTATATCCCAAAATCTCTAGTACCCAAAATCTCTAGATCCGAAAATTCCCTAGATCCCTAATTTCCTAGATCGAAATATCCCCAGGTCCCAAAATTCCTTAGACCCCAAAATTCCCTAAATCCCAAAATCCCTAGACCCTAATTTCCTAGATCCAAATATCCCCAGGTCCCAAAATTCCTTAGGTCCCAAAATTCCTTAGACCCCAAAATTCCCTAAATCCCAAAATCCCTAGACCCTAATTTCCTAGATCCAAATATCCACAGGTCCCAAAATTCCTTAGATCCCAAAATTCCCTAAATCCCAAAATCCCTAGACCCTAATTTCCTAGATCCAAATATCCCCAGGTCCCAAAATTCCTTAGACCCCAAAATTCCCTAAATCCCAAAATCCCTAGACCCTAATTTCCTAGATCCAAATATCCCCAGGTCCCAAAATTCCTTAGATCCCAAAATTCCCTAAATCCCAAAATCCCTTGACCCTAATTTCCTAGATCCAAATATCCCCAGGTCCCAAAATTCCTTAGACCCCAAAATTCCTTACATCCCAAAATTCCTAGATCCCAAAATCCCTAGATCCCAAAATCTCTAAATCCCAAAATCCCTAAAAACTTCTAAATTCCCCAATACATATATTCTGAAATGCGTCGATCTCTGAATCTGAACCTCCAATCTGCTCTCACACATACACGACTACCCATCCGTTCCACATCATAAGGAATAAGTAATAAACAAGTAACGTGCGAGACTCGAGCGATCGATTGTTAATCATAAGCCGGCGTACACGTTACAAAAAGGACTAATAAAACGAAGGTAAAGTTAATAGGAAGCAACACGTCGTTAGGAGGACATTACCGGATTGTTCGTCCTTCGGAGTAAGAATAATAGCGAGCGGCGGAGGCGGAAAGGGCAAGAGGAAGGAAACGAGGGCAGGATGATGGGCCTCTCCTCTCGCCTGGCTCTCTCGAGTTAAGTGGTTAGCTCGGCAAGCGATTTCGATTAGCCAGCTCGTTGAACCCGTGCCTCGACGACCAACCACGCCGACGATCGGCGTCGCGTTCAAGCCCCTCCGAGGATCCGACGAGATCCTTCTCCTCTCTCTCTTTCTATATCGCCTTCGTCTGCCGATGATCTATGACGACGTGGATTCGTTCGATGCTGAAATTGGAACCAATTGTTTCCTCGAGAGCAACAGCGGCCCAATCCGCCACGCTCCTTTCAGACTCTACGCGACCGATTTCGTTTATTTTTTTTGCTCCCTTGTTGAAACACCCGATTTGATACTCTGTTTATGACTTGATTTTTACACGGGTTTTATTCATTTGTTAGGTCTATTTATGCGACCATTACGAGTTATTTTAACCCATTTGCAGGGATCCCCAAATGGGGAATATACATTTTTTTTCGTTGCTTACGATATGAGTATATTGAGTGAAATGTGAATAATACCTGTGTTCTTGCATTTTAGTTCACGAAATGTTTTATTTTGACATGTCTAACTTATACAAGTATTTAACGTATAAATTTGAAACCCATATTATAAAATTATCTTTCGATACTTAATGGCAGTTAAGATGTTAAATAGCAGTTCTTACTGATCATGTATCATTCTGCATATGCATATGTATACACATAAGCTTGAATTGTATCACTGTACCTCCACTTGCAGTTATGTACCGTTACACACTAATTTTTATCGTCGAAACTTGTTAAATTCAGTAAAGTGACTGTAGAATACCGCGAACAAAATCTAGCATAAAATCTATATGTATATTGCACAGATTGTTCGCAGTTTCAATGGAGTTTATCGTCTCAGTGTAACTTGCACCGAAAGTCAAACTAAGTAAAACCTTCAGAGCATCCTGCTATATTTCTTGGAAACTGGTTTACTTACCAGAACGATATTTCGGTTCCGTTTAACAACGTGGAGTGGTTCCGTTTGTTTCAGATCCTGCACATAGGAGAGGTAGACGTTTAACAACCAGGTGCTGTTCAGGGTGAGTAACGAGACTTGTATTTTAACCCTTAACATTTCTTACATTCTCTACATTTGTTACAATACATATTCCATAATACCACATTACTATAGTACATATTTTTCATGATTGACCCACCTTCAAAATTAAATAACTAAAAATGTATAACTTGATATAACTCGATGTATAAAAAGATCGATATAGAAATATTCCATTAAAATATACCAAACTCGGTAACCGGTCAATTGCCTTCTCGAAACCGCATGCCGATATTTGCCAGGCGAAATACGTTTAACAAACTGAAACGGAATTTCCCTTATGACACGATTTTTCAGCGAACCGAACGTGTTTGCCGAAGATTTATTCGTTCCTTTCCCTGTCCATATTCGTCTTGTGTAAACACGATCCCTCTTGAATCTGGTGCAGTTGCAGCACCCTTCCTGGTTGCATAACGCGTGCCAAAGTAGGTTGCACGATGTTGCTGGTGAATCCGCGATAACCGCGTCTCGCCCGTGCATCGTAAACAACCGTTGTTTCCCTTTGAAGGGATAGAAAATATTATGAGGCCTCTGTTCAGAGCCGAGTAGAGGCTCGTCTATCGGATTTAGGGATTTTAACGTCGCTGTAAAGCGTCAGATAACCGCTCGTTTGTTGCTTTTCGTTTGATAATGGTGCTCTCTAGTCTTTTAGTTATTCAATGAGTCAATTTACTGCGCTCGTTTTGTCGCCTGTTTACGGATAGTAGCTTTGTGCATTGGAAAGTATAAATGTTGGGTATGGAAATGTAGAGAATTTTCTTTGTTACATTATTTTGCTTGCTTTGATGTTTATTGTTGAACTTTGAAATATACATAACACTTTTAGATTCTAGTGTTTCTAGATTAATTATCCATAGGTCACGACGTCCCCAGACTACAATTTCTCTAGATCAAAATATCCCTAGACCACGATACACCTTGATCTAAATATCCTCAGATCCCGAAATATCACTAGATCTCAATATCCCCAGATCCCAATATCCTTAGATCCCCAAATATACCTAGATCCCTAAATATCGCTAGATCCCTAAATATCTTTAAATCCCCAAATATCTCTAGATCTCAAAATATCCTAAATCCCCAAATGTCCCTCGAACTCCAAATATCCCGAGATCTCAAAATATCCCTAAATCCCCAAATATCTCTAGATCTCCAAATGTTCCTAAATCCCCAAATATCCCGAGGTCCCCAAATATCCCTAGATCCCTATACCTCCAGATTCTAGTTATTTTTACTTTGACTATATCTTGGAACTGGTCGATCCAAAATCCCTAGATCAAAAATTTGAATGTCCCCAGTTACCAAATTCCAATATAATTTCAAATCACTATAATTCTTATAATTTGTCATCTCCACATAATAATACCCCTAGATCCATACATGTATTACTAGATTCGTAATATTCCTATATCCCTATATTCAACGTTTGAGCGAAAGGGCTTCTCCTCTTTCAGTTGCAAAAGTGTTGCAATTGCTGTTCCCATTATTGAATATATAGCTATAGCTCCTCTAATTGCCGAAGCGTGTATCCCTGATAACATGTTAACTTTTCACTTGCTTAAACCCGTAACTAATTACTTGCACTAATTGCTCACTTTCGATACCTTTACTTTTTTTCGACTCGTCGAGGCCGAACTTTATTTTTCCGTGCGAAACCCATCCCCATAATAAGAAATTACGCAGGTTATTCGTTTCCGTATATCCGCGTTGTCCCGGTCGAGCCTTGTCGAGAGCTCGATACCCGCAGCACTCTGTCGTGTCGTCTTTATTCAGGCAAAAGCTTTGGTCGACGGCATGCAAGCTGTATCTGAGTCTCCGCATCTAATAATAAACGGGTCGAGCATTGTTGGAAAATGGGTCGAACACGGCCGGCATCTCTGCCCGATGTATCGAACGTCGCCACGTTATATACTAGATGTACATGCACACGATGCAGCCACTTCCCATCGCGATGCAACTAGCTGCATAATACCTGCGCCTTCTCGAGAGCTGTCCGAACGGTGACACGCGGCGAAATGCGAATATGAATGCGCTCAGGAATCGACACAGTTTCGAACTTTCCACCTATCGTCAAGACTCGTGAACGTTTCTGTTTCGCCCCGTGCCATTTTCGAACGCTCTTTGCTCGCGGAATAATCGAGACGAATTTATGCGACACGGGACTTTGCTCGGGGAATGTATTGCCGGATAATGGGACGTTTGATTTGGGTTACGGGATTCGGGGATTTGGGAACTTTAGCTTCGAAGGTGGGAATTAGTGGCAATTTTCAAATTTGAAGATCGAGGGGTGGGTGTTATAAATTTGATAATTTGTCGCTTTTAATGGTTTGGAATTTAGGGACTTAGAAATGTGGACATTTGAAGATTTGAAAAATATGAAGTTCTTTAGACTTTTCAGAACTTGAAGTATGTAATTGGAAAACTTGAGATGTTTGATAAATTTGAGACATTAGAGACTTGCGAATAATTAAGAAATTTGATAAATTCGAGAAGTTTGAGAACTTAAAAAAATTTGCAAAATTTGAGAGATTTGAGATTTTCATGAAACCTGCGAACAGATTTTCAACCCCTCATCTCGAACCTCCATATTACCTCCTCAAAAATGAAATACTAATAGCAAAATACTAATAGTGGACTTCTATCACCTACTCCAGTACTCGTGCAAAAGAAGAAACCACCCTTGAACTCCACAATAGTACGGTTTCATCAAAGTACAATTTTATTCGTATCTCGTTCCGGTGCCAGGTAACGTCCGTCCGTGACGTCGGATTCTTCTGTGGTCGTTTATCAAGCTCGCAATAAAATTACCGGGAGTATCTGTTGAACAGGGTGATCAGGGTGCAGGGAAGAAGCCGGTGGTCGAACGAGAAAACGAGAGACGAAGGCGGTAGCCGTTGGGTTTCGTCGAAAAGCCACAAATCCAAGTGTCGCGTGGGCGACACGATAAATTCCTTTCTCGTGAAGGGCTTGCGAACTAAAGATCCGATAATATAGGTGCGAACGACCGCAAATCCAACTGTGAGCGAAACTGACGCGATAAATTCACAGTTTATCTGTCGCGTAACAGAGGATAGCCCCGTTTCCGGTGGAACATCGCCGCACTCGTGGGAAGAGAGACCGTTTCTTTCTTTCAACGAGTTTAATAACTTCGTTTCGTCGCTGGTTTCTCAATTAAACGAAAAAACGGAGGGGATAACCGTGAGAGAGAGGAGAATGCTCGAATGCTCTTTGTACCGCGAGAATTTTGTGCGTTTTTAATTTCCTTTCGGAAATCGTCGAGCAAATCGTTCGAGTGTTCGTGAATTCCTATAACACTTTTAGCAACCACCGAAATAAATAATATCGATCAACCATTTTATATTGAGGATATTGATGAGGTAATTGTACACTCATTTTTAGTGTTCCTTGCATTTCCAGATCTCAATATTCCTAGATATTATAGGTCATCATGGCTCTGAGTACCAATATCCCTAGATCATAATAGATCTGGGTCACCATCTTCTTAAGTCGAAATATCCCTAGATCGTAATAGTCCTGGGTCACCATCTTCTTAGGTCGAAATAACCCTTGATCCAAATATCTCTAAATTCAATTATGACTAGATCCAAATATCTCTTGGTACAAATATCCCTAGATCCAAATCTTTCGTGGTACAAATATACCTAGATCCAAATATCCCTAAATTCAATTATCACTAGATCCAAATATCTCTTGGTACAAATATCCCTAGATCCAAATCTTTCTTGGTACAAATATACCTAGATACAAATATCCCTAAATTCAATTATCACTAGATCCAAATATCTCTTGGTACAAATATCCCTAGATCCAAATATCTCTTGGTACAAATATCCCTAGATCCAAATCTTTCGTGGTACAAATATACCTAGATCCAAATATCCCTAAATTCAATTATCACTAGATCCAAATATCTCTTGGTACAAATATCTCTAGATCCAAATCTTTCTTGGTACAAATATCCCTAGGTCCAAATATCCCCAGGCACCAATATCACTAAATCCAAATATCCCCAGATACAAATCTTTCCAGATTCAAACATCACTCGATCCAAATATTCCTAGGTACAAATATCACTAGATCCAAGTATCCCTAGATACAAAATGTCCCTGAATCTCTAGATGTCACTGTCACTAGATTTCAGTAATTTTCGTTTCAAGTATCCCTAGAGTGCAGTATCTCTCGGTGAAAATGTCTCTAGATTCCTATATCCCTAGATCTCAATACTGTACTGCTCAAATATCTCTGGATCCTAAATTTCAATATTCTCAGATATTAAACTAAAGTATCCCTAGGTTCCAATATAATCTTCCTGTATTTCTAGATTTGTTATATTCCATGACTTTATACTCCTACTACTTTTATCAACATTAACCCTGTTCTTCTATTAATTTTATTAACGTGACCCTACTCTGCTACTAGTTTTACCAGCATGACCCTATACTTCTATTAATTTCACCATCATGACCATTCTACTAGTTTCGCCAACAAGATCGTATACTTCAACAATTTTGTATTTAGAAACAGCCTTTATTTAGACCAGTTGCTCCACATCTATTTCGTGCGACGCAGTCGTTCTATTCATTCCGCCTACCGGCATCCCAATTTCCAAACGTAATTGTTTTCTCCCATCGCCGTTGTTGTTTTTGCGGCGAATCTATTGCACGGCGAAGAAGAAACCGTAGCACACCCACGATTCTAAGTGAGTCTCCCGAGAGAAAGAGAGAAGCAAACGACACATCTGTTACAAACTCCGTGCCGGTCGTTTCCTTGACTTAAATTTCGGCCAAGGAACCGAGGCAAGAATTTGAAACTGTGCCCAGTCGCTGGCCTCGTTCGTCACTGCATAAAGTTACGCGAAACACAGTTGGTCAGATATCGCCCTGTTACAACCCCCCCTCAACCCTGTTGTCCAACAGCGTGCACGATGAATCTCGACGGGCAAGAAAATTGCTTTTTAGTAACTTTGAAACTGCGACACGATGTAATCCTTCTCTGGAGACGCAATCTGTGTCAACGAACGTGCTACGTAGTACTACGTGACGGTTATTTTGCCATTAAACGGAAAACTTTCGAACGTGTTGCGTTCTTGTCCTTCTGCCGAGACACTCTTAAAGACTGTGGTATCACGTTTGTCAGGATTACGGCTGAATGGATCTGCTGCGTTAATGGCGTGTCTTAGAACTTTTAGAGATAAATTTAGCATTCGTGTTAGGTCTACGTGCTTTTACTTTTTAGGGTTTCTTTATGTTCGTCGATTTTTTAGTTCATAGGTAGCTAGATTTCTGGATTTCAGGATTGCTAGATTTGTAGATTTCTAGACTTTTGGATTCTTTCATTCCTAGGTTCTAAGTTTGTGTACTCTTAGATTCCTAGGTAACTCAAATCTCCAATTTCTAAATTCACCGATTTCTAGATCTCCGAATACTACATCTTCCAATTTCCAGATCCCCCAATTTCTGGATCCACTGATTTCTACATATCTCTAGTTGCTAGGTCTCCAAATTCCCAGACCCCCATATTGTCAAATGTTCAGATTCCTAGATGTCCACATCCCCAGATGTTCAGATTCCTAAATGTCCACATCTTCAAATGTCCACATCCCCAGATGTCCAGATTCCTATAAGTCCACATTCCCACATGTCCACATTCCTAGACCCCTAAATTTCAAAATCTCATCTCAAACTCTTACGTCCCAAAAATTTCTATATTCCCAGATCCCTACCCCTACATCCTAAGATCCCTAAATTCCAACATCCTCCTACAATATCCTCCTTATACAATATCTTCCTACATCCCTAGATCCTCATGCTCCTCCCCAAATCTGTCCTCAAATCCCCACATTCTTACACATGTACCTCGTACAATATTCACAGATCCCAATATCCCCAGATCCCTCTATTCTCATATCCTTCCACCCTCAAGATCCCTATATTCCAAGTGATTCATGAATGAAATGGCACGGAAAGAGTCCTGAAATAGAAAGTTTCCAAATTGAGAGAGAAGAAGGAGATGTATTTTCTCGTTTTATCGAGGTCTGTGCTCGGTTAGCCGCATTCGGTAGGACGAAAGCAATTTCATCTCAGGTAACACAAGCTGATATAGAGGAAGCTTTGTTCCCCGGTGAGCCGTGATACCGTCTGTCCTTTTCTTCGTTCCTTCGTACCTTGTATCCCGAAACTGCCACTGTCTGTTTCAACTCCCTAGCCTTTACCTGGACGGGATTAACAACGACGCGACCGCTAATGAAACAGCCCGTGGTCAGATTAAGTCGTTCTTCGGCCGATTAACGATACACCTTGGACTCGTTCTCTTATGTATCCTTTCTTCGCTTCTTTTCTTTATTTCCCTCGCTAGATTTTCTTCACAATTTCCAAGACTTTCTGTTTACGTACAGATCAAACCTGCACGTAAATTTGCACGAAGTGGAAACTTAATCCACAATTTTTTCGCTGATCAGACTATTTCTGCAGTGAGACAAGGGATGAAAGTTGAGATGTCTATTTTGGATTTAGCGATCTTACGAGTGGTATTGAACTCAAAACTAGAGGACTGTCTAGTGCAAATTAGACATGTGTCACATTTGATAACATACGTCACGTGTCTGACTCTATGTTACAAGCTAAGGGGTTGTTCACATCGCTGCTAAATAATAAATTACCATTCACGTATTACCATTTAATATATATCAAATCCGTTTTACCGCTTGACTAATTTATCCTGAAGGCACCTTAACTTCACCCTTTCTCTGCCTCAAAATAATCTACCCTTTCTCTACCTCAAAATAATCTTACATTCTGAGTTAGAAAGTGATCCATACATAAAGTCGCTCATTATCAAACGGAAACAAACAGATAATTCTTCCATAAATATTTTTGATGAAATACGATTATTCAGATCCATGAACTACACGAATATTTTTCCTTATTTTGCTCGCTAGATTTCGTTTCCCAATTACGGTAGCATAAGGGCAGCAAGTCCTCCAAAGGGGCTGGCTATGAAACACGAGTCTCGGTGAATTACAACGCTGTCCCGTATAGAAACCACCTTGTGATACATATTGGTCCACGGGCAACCTGAACACACCGGCAACGTGAACGAAACAAGAGTTACGAGGAACACGACCGAGGAACCCCTTTCACAGGAGAAACAGAGACCTCGGGACCCTTGTATTTATAAAGTGGACTTCAAAGAACCGGAAGCTGAACGGAGTACTACCGAGACCCAACCATCGAGTATTCCCTGCTCTTGCATTGTCTTCTTCTTCACGGTCTGAGCTGTCTTCTTGTGAAACGGGATTTCTTCTCTCTTTTTTGACGTTTTGATGAACAGGCGATGTATTGTACGCTGGCACGGTTATTTCTCGTTAACATTTTATGCCGTTCTTTAAGTAAACACGTCAAATTTTTCAGTAGCGAGAACATATATAACTTTGCTGTTTAAAACTTCACGTGAAGTAGCTTATTTTTAATTGTGTCTTTTACTCGTATTCACCTACTACGTTAAATTATATATCAGATTTGCAACAAGTTGCTTATATAACATTACCGCGTGAAATTGTACTTACAAACATCTCGTATTAAGCCAAATAGTCAATTAAGTAATATTTGTCCATTTACGTGTAAATTGTCGAAATTCCGATGCAGTGGAAAGCTGACTGTAAAACAAATATGGCAAAGGATTATTGATTCGAACAGTGTGTGTGCAGCAGAGAGTGTTCTTGTTATTCTGTACATGGCACGACCTCACTGTATCGATCGTCTCTTGACATAAATATGAAATATCTATTCTTTCCGCGTATTAAAGCGTACACACACACACGCGCGTTCTCGCGCACGCACGTACCGACAGGATGCTCGATAAAAAGTACAAAACTATTCAGGGAACAGACTGCACGTTTTCAGAAAGGCATGCAACAACGTTATCCGATACAAAGTGTATTTCGCAGGAGTTACCAGACTAATGAACATATCGTCTCTGTCTTTCCTTTCTCATCCTCTCGTATCTTGCTGCTCATCATCGCCGTTCCCTTAATTAAGCGCTATAGACGCGGAAAGGATACGCGTATGAAACTCGCCCGTCTATTTTCCTTTGATCTCCCGGTGTAATTGAATTTTTTTTTCCACCGGGTACCATTTTATCTCTTACTCTTTTAAATATCACCGTGTACGAGCCACGTGTCTATGGAGTGCGCTCTGAGCGCGCTTAGATGGCTCGGGCTACTTTCTTGCCCTCTGATTTAATTCCCCGCTGTTTCACCAAGGAATTACCGTAGTATTTCGCCAAAGGATCTTTTTTCAGACTTTTTCTATTTCGTTCTCGACCCCGAAATGAAATTTCCACCGAATATCTTTAATATAGAGTTAACCAATGAATTGTCCACTTTGGTATTTTATTGTAATATTATTTTATACTAGACTATATTCAGGGTCTAGGGATATAGGAATTTAGGAATCTAGGGATTTAGGATTTGATAATCCAGGAATGTGGAATTCTAGGATTTTCTTTATCTAGGAATTTTTCTGATTGAAAATTGAAGGATATAGTGATATGGGATTCTGGGGATTTTTGGATTTAGGGATTCTTACATCTAGGGATTTTTTGTTTTGAAAGTTGAAGGATATGGAATTTCCGGGTTCTGGGGATTTTACGTCTAAGGATTTTTGAATCTGGAGATTTTTTGATCTAGTGATTTTTATTTCCAGAGATTTTTGTGCTTAAAAATCGAAGGCTATAGAGATGTGATATTCTAGGGATTTTTATTTCTAAGCACTTTTGCATCTAGGGATTTTTTTATTTTAGGGATTTGAATAAGATGTAACATCTCGTGTGCGAAATTTAATATTGCGGTATATACAAATTATATATCTAGGGATTTCGAAATTTAGGGAAATGAAAAGATTCATCAATTGCAGAACTTAAAAATAGTTTAAGAATTTGGTGGACGAAATGAAAAATTTTTAAATTTATCCAAAACGTAAACTTGTAAATTAGACAACAGATTCTAATAATCTAGAGAGTTATTTTAGAAACTCGTAAATATAAAAATTCGAGAATAGAGAATTATTCAAAGTCACGTACGAACCCTTAACCAACGAAGACGAACATCGTATCCAGGTGTACATGGACGTTTTATTAGAATTCTCAGTATAATAATTTTCTTGTAGGGTGTATACAGAATTCATAGTCCCCGAGGGATTAATGTACTCTCGGCGCTGCCAAAGTACATCGCCAGAATAATATTCAAGTGAACGTCAGAAACGTTATTCATACCGGTGAATGGACCGAACAAGCAAGTAGCTAGAGACAATCGTCTTAGGTACGTTGGTGCACTTCCGTCGGGTCTTCGATCTTCCGGTAATACTCTCCAGCAATAATTAGCAGCCATTTTGTCTGGCGTGACTGCGATGAATCGGCGAGTAATTCGGAAGGCACACGGCGAGCGAACGTTTGCAATTCATAGCGACTCCGTGTGCTCTCGGTTTATAAAGTGCCTCGTGCAGATAGGCTACTTATTCTCTGCGACTGTGGAATGGGATACTAATCCGGACGACCGTACTGCATTGACGTAACTAGAATTTATGTGTCGGTCGGATAGCTCTTCTAGTTTTGCTGCAGGTATCAAATATCTATGTTGAAAGCTCAATCATTGCGAAATAAATATTGGAAGAATGAAACGAAAATGAGGAAAGTTTATTGGTGTTGTGTGAAGAGTACTCGACTCTCGATCCGAGGGTCTCGAGTTCGAATCCTGTGGAAAGTCGTGAACTTATTTTTCATGCGGAAGTGTTGTAATAACTCCGTACTATTTTTCTGTATTGTAAATAATACCTTAATCTACTAGTTCCTACACGTGGTATTTATTATGTGTTAATACAAAATCTACCTAATGGCACGTTAATTTAAAATAAAAGATGATTGATTCTGATAATTATTCAGGGCCTTCGTCCACAAAGACAAATAAAAAGTAACAGGAAGCAGACTGAAATTTCTGCAATAATGTAAATAGCACAAGAAAAATATGTCTTTCGTTTACCCAAATCGCGTTATCCAGAATACTGAAACAGCAACGGTACCACTCGAATAAAGTAAACATTCTGGCACAATAATAGTCGTTGTTTCTAGGACCCGCGTTTCCCTGCGCAAAACCACGAACCAGTGATTTCTCCGCGACCACAATTGGAACAGCCGCGAATGAAGCTACTAAAGGTAACCAGCGGCGAAATATCTCGGGGCATATCAGACCCGTTTCAAACTTGTC
Organism: Megachile rotundata; assembly: GCF_050947335.1. Lineage (NCBI taxonomy): Eukaryota > Metazoa > Arthropoda > Insecta > Hymenoptera > Megachilidae > Megachile > Megachile rotundata. Next base: position 18,612,982 of record NC_134983.1, read on the forward strand.
TGTCCTAAAATGGAGGAACGCAGTTGTCCACGGAAAAACGAATAGCTTGGACCGTGTTCGCGGGCCAATTAATTCAGAGACACTAAAGTCCGTTCACCTGACAGTGCGTCGCGTGTAATAGAGCGCAAAACTATACTGGGTGTTTATTATTTAAGGTCACTTGATTTTTAGGGAAATTTGTATCTAGAGATATTTCGATCGAAATTTATGTATATTTCAATTTTGGGAATATATGCATTTTAGTGATATTTCGGTATAGGGATAGTTTGAGCCTAGGGATATTTCTATTCGGGTGATTATATTTAGGGATAATTGGGTTCGAGGAGATCTGGACCACAAAGTATTGAATTATAGTAATATTTCTGTTTAGGGATATTTTGCATCTAGGGATATTTCGAGCATAGGAATATTTCTACTCGCGAGTGATCGCATCTAGGGATAATTCGAGAGGATCTGGAGCACAAGATATTGAATTATAGTGATATTTATATTTAGGGATATTTTGCATCTAGGGATATTCCGAGACTAGGGATATTTCTACTTGTGAGTGATTGCATCTAGGGATAATTGGATTCAAGGAGATTTGGACCACAAGATATTTCAATTTTAGTGACATTTATATTTAGGGATATTTTACATCTAAGGATATTTGAATACGTAGATATGTACATCTAGGGATATTAAATTTCTAAGAATATCTATAGCAAGAATATTTGGATTCTAGTGAAAATTTTATTTAGTGATATTTCACGTCTAGGGATATTTGAATTTAATGATATTTAGACTTGGGGATATCTGCTTTGCTTTATATTCGTGTAAGAGAACGAGTTCCTGGAAAATTCATATCTAGGAATACTAGAATCTGGTTCTTCGTCTTCCGGTTCGTACGCTATTTCCAGGACACCCCTTATACTCGCACATACGCGAAATCGTAATTCGTACTGTGTATAATATCCACGGAATTTGTAGGCAAAGTGTTGGCCGAGTGTTATCGCGTCAACTCTCGAGAAATTACTATGGAAATGAATATACTACGGACGATTATTACCAGCCAGACAGAAAGTTACCGGCGTCTGTCTGGCTAGATCGAGATTGACTTGCATGATACAACGTCCTACGTGGATGTTAAGACCCCGGATATATTTCAATCAGAACGCGTTTCAACCGTCTAAATCAATTTAAACATTGTTGCTAATGAATTGGAAGCTGTTGCACATTGAATTTTAAGCGGGCGTGCTATGGATAGCGGAATTGCTGTAACAGATTACATCTATCGGCGCGAATGTATCACCTGAAACCGTCATATGCAATTAACGCGCAGATTATGTGGTGTGAAAATGTGACATGATCTGTGCACTGTAATGTTATGCATACTGACGAACAAATCTGGTTTCGCCTTGGGAAAATTCGGGAAATATATTGCACATTGAACGTTCACCTAGTGAATGGAACTAATCCTTACATTTTCTACTTTCGGATTTGAACACTTACAATTTTTTTATCGAGTTTTTAATTTTGAATATTTGGAATTTGGGAAATTAGAAAATTGGAAATTTATAAATGTGGAAAATTTTTAAGTTAAAAATTTCCATCCTTCCAGCTCTTTGTGTAAAAATAACTTTAAACTTTATCATATTTATCAGTCCAAGGAAAACAATTTGCATTCCGCAAAAAGAGTCCATATCGCACGTACAAATTATCGGTCGATTTCAATAACAATTACGATAAAAAATGTTCCGTAATCGTTCGAACAATTTTCTACAAGGTTCTATCGGAACAATTATTGAAACCCGATTAAAATCTCCTATCGATGTTCACGAGTGTCGTGTTTCGCGTGAAAAATATATTCGTGCAGGCGAATTTTTGTCTCGAATTTAGCGTGCTATGGTAGAAAAACGTGATCGTACGATTTCACTGTCCTGTCATGCAAAAAAGTAACGTTTAATAGATGAGAGGTACACTCGGGTAAAAGATAGGACGATACGCATATAAATCTTAAACATAAATAATAAATTTTTAAAATTAAAAAATCCCTAAATCTCCAAAATTCCCCAAATTCCATAATCCCTAGATTCCAAAATTCCCCAAATACCAAAAACCCTAGATTCCAAAATTACCCAAATTCCATAATCCCTAGATTTCAAAATTCCCCGAATTCCAAAATCCCTAAATTCCCCAAATTCCAAAATTCTAAAATCCCCAGATTCCAAAATTTCCCAAATTCCAAAATTCCCCGAATTCCAAAATGCCTAAATTCCAAAATTTCCCAAATTCCAAAATTTCCCAAATTCCAAAATTCTCCAAATTCTGAAATCCCCAAATTCCAAAATTCTCCAAATTCTGAAATCCCCAAATTCCAAAATTCTCCAAATTCTAAAATCCCCAGATTCCAAAATTTTCCAAATTCCAAAATTCCCCGAATTCCAAAATGCCTAAATTCCAAAATTCCCCAAATTCCAAAATCCCTAGATTCCAAAATTACCCAAATTCCATAATCCCTAGATTCCAAAATTCCCCGAATTCCAAAATCCCTAAATTCCTCAAATTCCAAAATTCTAAAATCCCCAGATTCCAAAATTTCCCAAATTCCAAAATTCCCCGAATTCCAAAATGCCTAAATTCCAAAATTTCCCAAATTCCAAAATTCTCCAAATTCTGAAATCCCCAAATTCCAAAATTCCCCAAATTCCAAAATCCCTAGATTCCAAAATTTCCCAAATTCCAAAATGCCTCGAATTCCAAAATTCCGCAAATTCCAAAATCCCTGAATTTTCAATGTGCGTAAACCCCCAAGTTCACAAATTAATAAAACTCTAAAAAAATCGACGAACGGAAGTCTTGATCCCTTTTAGTTGCCATATTCGCCCTACAGAAGACGGATTTGCCGTTGACTGTACCTGCTAAACGGGTACAGGTTACACGGCGCGCTATCGAATAACGCTAGGGACAGTTTCTAATGCAAGTTGTCGACGCGGTGGGCGTCGAAATCTCGCCGTTAACGAGTCAACCCACGTGTCTGCCATTTACCATTTACCAAGCGCGCTTTCTTAGGAAAATTGGCGCCGGCCATAAAAGACGGCCATCTCCTAGATTCGCCGTTGCAATTTGCCTGCGCTACCAGCTGTCGCGCTTCTACTTCCCTGGAGAATCAATTTTTGATACGTGACACGCGACAGAGCGTGTATTGTACCGGATTTTTTACTATTCTTCCACGTCCACTCTTTACGTTTCATCGAATCGTTGCTGCGATTTATTCCTCTTTGATGGCGCTCTGTTTTTTAAATATATTGGAAGTTTGATATAATATAATATATTATAATATATTTCATATATTATATGATTTATAATGTACTGATTTATTGTGCAGTGAATGTATGTTAAAATTCTGTATATACATATATTGTGACATATTATGTTTTAGTGTATATATGGTTTATGTGTATGTTATGTGTACATAATATATTATGTATATTAGTATGTACGGTGTATATGACATATATGATACATATGGTGCATACATATGGTATACATGGTTTTGCAAATGCAGCGAAACCTGCACTTTGTACTGCAATTTTATATGTAATATATGTACTACATAAATACATATTGTACCGTGTAATTACCAAATGGTATGCATGGTTTTAAAGAAGAGGTGGAACAAGAATTGCATTCAGTAGCGACATGGTTCGAGCAGAAGGGATGTTGGCCATCTTAAAGGGCTCCTTAAAATTAATCTAATCAGACGTAGCAGGGTGTGCCTAAGTGGATTCGTACATTAACAGCAAGGGCGTTTAGCGAAGGTGGTGGAAACCGGCTCCGACTAGATTTACCTAGCCCTTCTATTACGTCAGTTTATTGACTTATAAAATAATTAGTAATTAGTCTACGTGTGAGAGCGTCTTAACTCAGCCCCTTTCTTAACACTACATTCCATACATGTATTAGACTGCTACTTTAAAAGAAATTCAGGTATAAGTTCAGAAATATGAAGTATAAACAAAATATAATTATGAGTGTAAATATAAATATAAAGAATATAGTGTTAAATTATGAACTTGCAAAGGATTATCATATTTAGAAACGAAGAGCTTTTGAATTTACAATTTCCCACTTATATGGCCGTTCGCAGAATTTCCTCTACTAAATTGCCTGTTAAGAACTCCGTTATATTCAGAACACTGTTCATTAAGATTTACAATGGCAAATGTTTAAAGCATCGTACACACTCGTGCTAGAATTGTTCCGAAATCGTAGTGCGAGCAAGAAGAGAAATGCCCCAAAAAAGAAGAAGAATTTCCTCCACTTCTCTAATGACAGAACACATTTCCGTAAAATACGCGGCAATAAAAGCGAGTTAAAAAAGGATAAATAAAGGATAAGCAAGACAGACCGACCGTTTTCCTGTTCACGGTCGTCGTCTGCTAATAAACGCGTCTCGGCCCAAGGCCGCCAGGCGAATTCAAGCCGCGTCGCGTGAATATTAATTACCGAAATTGTGGTAATCCCGTCGCGCTAAACGGAAGTCCGTCGTCTTAAGTTAATATCGTAACGGCGGCCTCCGGGGCCGCTTGCAAATTCCGGTTCGAGCTACGTGAAAAGCGCAAAGAAGAAAAGTTGCTGGGAAACAGGGACGGGCTCTCCAATTTGTAAATTTTAAATATTTATATCCCTGGGTCTTTGCATACTTTTACCCTCATCAATTTCTCAGCTCGGAAATTTGGAAACTGTGCGATACGGGAGTTTGGGAGATCGCGAATGGCGGAAGTGAAAATTTGAAGATTCGAATGGCTGGGAGGTTGGGAAATTGGCAATTTGAGGGTTTGGGAATTTAGATGTTGGGAAATTAGAAGTTGGGGAATGAGGAGTTGGAAAATTAGGAGTTGGGGAATTAGGAATTAGGAAATTAGAAATTGGGAAATTAGGAATTGGGAAGTTTAGGAATTGGGAAGTTTAGGAATTGGGAAGTTTAGGAATTGGGAAATTTAGGAATTCGGAAATTGAGGAATTGGGAAATTAGGAGTTGGGGAATTAGGAATTGGGACATTAGAAATTGGGGAATTAGGAGTTGGGAAATTTAGTAGTTGGGAAATTAGGAATTGGGAAATTTAGGAATTCGGAAATTGAGGAATTGGGAAATTAGGAGTTGGGAAATTCGAAATTGGGGAATTAGGAGTTGGGAAATTAGGAATTGGGAAATTTAGGAATTGGGAAACTCAGTAGTTGGGAAATTTAGAACTTGGGAAATTAGGAATTGGGAAATTGAGGAATTCGGAATTTGAGGAATTGGGAAATTAGGAGTTGGGGAATTTGGAATTAGGAAATTAGAAATTGGGGAATTAGGAGTTGGGAAATTAGGAATTGGGAAATTTAGGAATTCGGAAATTGAGGAATTGGGAAATTAGGAGTTGGGGAATTAGGAATTGGGAAATTCGAAATTGGGGAATTAGGAGCTGGGAAATTAGGAATTGGGAAATTTAGGAATTGTAAAATTTAAGAATTAAAAAATGTAGGTATTGGGAAATAAAAAAGTACAACTGAAAATTGTACAACTTGCAAAATTAATAATCTAAATTTCTAAATTCTCCCATCGTAGAGAGACTAACAATTCTTACATCCCCATCTTCGGTTCTTAAAATCTAAAAAGTTTCCACCGCAGCATTGGGGGGGTGGTAAATTTGCTGGCGCCGTCCCTGGCTGAAGAAGGCTAAGGAATGATTAAAGTCTCGCGGGCTTTCACGAGAGTCTTCCGTTCTCCGGGAAGATTAGCAGTCGACGAATCAATTAGTCTGGCCGGCTGACCGGCTAATTGCCAGGCCAGCCAACCAACCACGAAACGAACCTCGGAAAAATCCGCCGACTCGGAACCGTGGTCTCTCGCCGTTTGTAAGCGGGAAAAGGCGCGGTGTCGTCCTGACAACGAATATCTCGGGGAATTTCAATATTGGCCCACCTGCTGAAACGAACGGAGACAAAGAAATTCTTCGAACGGTTCGCTGAGACACGTGTCGCGAAAACCCTCCTGCGGATGCTATCTTTGCTTTATTGATTTTTCTTTGACCGGTACTGCGGCTGTGGAATGCAACGCACGGAATCTCGAAATTGGTTAGGTCGGAGATTAATTTCTGCCGCGTCTTTTGATCAGTATAAATGCTATACCGGCTGCCTTATAATCAGTTCAAGTGCACAACGTACCAGTTGTATTCCTTGCGCGTGCTTCCGTTTGATTATACACTGACGCTTTTTCGAAGCAACGATAACTGCGGTTCAGAGATATTATACTTTTGACTATTGAAATCACGAAACAGAATATATAAAAAAACATTCCTACATAGAAACCTCCAGCTCTCTTGCATACTTCTTATACTTGTATACATAAAATAGTAATTTCCGGTTCGACACAATCGATCTTCTAGAACGTCACTAGTGTATTTACATACGATTGACTACCGAAATAACTGCATAATAAAGCATGCCTCTATTGCAACTAACAGAGGAACTCTATTTTAAACGTCCACGTATAAACGCGCCTGCTCTGTTTCTCGCGTAGTTTACAGTTTCGTGAAATTCTGTAGGAAGGAACACGTTCATCAGACTTCCGCAGAACTCCGCGTCACTTATAACTTGTTTCTGTTGCAGTCTCGAGTACCATAACGAACGTCCAGTGTTTTCCCTTTTTATTTTCCCGCGACCCTTTCCCTCCGGAACATTCTTCGACGTTTCCAAGCCGTGGTTAAAAGTCCAACGGCCGTACGTGCCCCGAAATAATCGTGTAAGCGAGCGCCGGCCAACTTCATCCACGGAATTCCCGATTCGGTCACGTGCATCTCGCTCGAATGCCTAACGATTGTCGTCGATGCTGCTACACGGCACGCGAGCAGTGCATTCGCAATGCTCCTTTCTTTCCGTCGCTACAATTTTACTAATGATCGTGTCTTCCACCCCTTAGTCGCTTTTTCTTCTCCTCTTGATTATATCCTCTTGCACCTCCTATATTTCCTCTATCCTTTAGGGACATTTGATGACTCAATCGCTTTGGACTCTTATTTTATTTAGGTAAAATACATTTTTTATGAAAACTAGTATATCTGGGGAATAATTAGGTGACTAGGAATTTTGGAATTTAGGTATTTCGAAAATTTGGAAAATTCAGAATTTGGGGAATTTTTGGATTTCGGGAATTTTGGGATCTGGGAAATTTTGGGATTTGCGGAATTTTGAGATCTAGGGAATTTTGGAAATTTTTGGATCTGGGGAATTTCGGGATTTGGGGAATTTTTGGATCTGGGGAATTCGGGATTTGGAGAATTCAGAATTTGGGGAATTTTCGGATCTGGGGAATTTTGGGATTTGGGGAATTTTGAGATCTGGGGAATTTTGGAAATTATTGGATCTGGGGAATTTCGGGATTTGGGGAATTTTTGGATCTGGGAAATTTCGGGATTTGGAGAATTCAGAATTTGGGGAATTTTGGGATTTGGGAAATTTTGGGATCTGGGAAATTTGGGGATTTGGGGAATTTTGAGATCTGGGGAATTTTGGAAATTATTGGATCTGGGGAATTTCGGGATTTGGAGAATTTTTGAATCTGGGGAATTTTGGGATTTGGGAAATTTGGGGATCTGGGGAATTTTGGGATTTGGAGAATTCGGAATTCGGGGAATTTTGAGAATTTGCCGATTAGAAAGATTGGATATCTTAGAATTTGCAAAATCTTCAAAATTTGTAAGAATCCCAGTTTTTAGAAATACAAAAATCTGAAAATCTACAATTCCCTAAATCAGTTTGAAAATATAGAAATTTTTGAGTTACCAAAATTTTCATCCACATCCTATACAAACGCAGTGGTCTCCTTTCCACGTATCGTTATTTTCCATAATTAAAATCTACAATACAGTCGACTGTATACATACATGCACTCGAAGTTTATTCTACTTTGATGAAGTTTCACAAATTAATTTCAACATATAAAAGACTGTTTCTATTAAACCCGTGGACAAAGTCTGCTCGTAATTACGGCGATATTAGACTTGGATATAAATCGACGTTACGTTAATAGGTACACGATGCTCGAGAGACGCACCAACGTTAATCGTTTCGACGGAATTCTATTAAAACGGGACAAGGTTTCCCAGATTTCGCGGTTAGATTAAATCTGCTGCTAGTCTTATCGTGCAGGGTTCACTTTGAGTAGTTAACCCTTCGCTATCATCTATCTATAAGCTCTTAATTAAGAACAACATTATTGTTGAACGTAGCTATGAAAATATTTAGTTCATCTTAGTATGAAATATCATTTCCTTACTACAAAATTTAATCCAAAGATATTTTGTTCATATATTTGCTTTTAAAAATATTTCAATTTACTACAAACATTTTTAGTGAAATATTGTTTTTATCTTGAAAATAAATTTTTGATAAAATGTTATTTGTGGGACACACTATGTATGTACGGATATGTCATTTAAATCTTTTTTATCGTAGATCAGCTATTTGTTCGGTCAACATATTTGTGCGGGTAAATCAATTAATTCTGACGGGGCTGTATCCGAGATTTTCAGATTTCACGGACAGATTACATCACTGGCTGTCCCTTATCGCGTGGACACTTTATTGGAGCGCGATAATCTATAAGCATTTATCGATTTAATGCCCCCTTACAACAGCGTGTGACCAGCATGGCTGCATGCTAAAATAAAGCGTCGCTAGCTGATTGCATACGGAACACGCTAGAACTGGCGCGAATCGGTTGCGGAAACAATTACATATTTAATCTGGAAAGTTCTCAATAATTCATATTATCGCGTATCGGATTAAACGCCATTTTGCTACTTTGCAAGTCAATGAGTCACAAGGTAGCTTATCAATTGTAAAGTTACAATTTATTACAAGGTTTATTACAATTAAATAAATTATGATGTAATAATTCTTTGATATGCTTTGTTATTTCCAAACTGTATGCAATACAATTGCTTTCTCCTGTCACGTGATCACACGAGAGTGCAAGTCGGTGGTTAAAAATGAGATCAGTATTAATAGCATTTTAACACGATAAAGCAAAAAATAAACGTAGTAGTATTATTGAAAAATATAATAGTATTATTATCTAAAAATGAAAGGAATTTATCATTTTGTTCAACAGTAGTTAAATCGTGTATATGGAAATTAACACTCGATTGAACACGTAAGAGGTTAACTGTGATAAAGGTACCCAACGGTAAGTGAATAATAAGTCCAGCTTACCTCTGTTGTATAGAAGAGTCTGTTCCTCGAAGAGTGCGGTCAAAATCGTTTTCAAGTAAATCTAGGAACGAGTCAGGATAAGCTTCCAGGAAGGTGGAAACGTAAATCCAACTGGGACTCGATAGAGAGCCGGTCGAACGTAAACGGCGTAGCAACCAGGATCGTAAAGAACCGATTCGTTCCGGTTGGCAACGTGGAAAAATATAAGGGAGACTTTGCGAGGAGTACACTAACTTTACCGTGAAAAGGGATTGCTTAGTCTTTTATTAAGAATAATCACTTCAATTAGCACAGATTAAATGTAACTGAACTGTCAACTGACTTTTGTAAAATGAAGATTCGTGACAACAATGAGGAAGTTGCGAAACTAATCACAGAGGGCAGCACCGCCATGTCTTAGCAATCTGAAATTGCTACTTTAATCAGATCAATTTATATACATATTTTTATTTGACTAATTTACTTATTTATTTGATAGAGAATATACAGATGTAAGTTCAGTTCTATTATCCGACGCAGCAATAAATTTTTCGTGTTTTTGCTTCGTTCAAATCGAATAGCGCGCCTCCATTGTTTATGACATGAATAGTGACGTCATTCGCGCGGGAAAACGATTGTGGTCGATAAGTGGACTGCAATACGATTGTCGTGGTCGTTTTGATCGTTTGTGGAACGCAGCCGAAATATCGATGGCAAGACACATACGGTTGTGGCGCCGCAGGTGGCAATAAGTTGCAGTGCACTTCCCCATTCTAAATTGCTTAAACAACTGTGCTGAATTACTATCATTCGATTGCAGTGTATCCGTGAAAGAGTGCTTGTTATTATACGGCATAAAATACAGCAAGATAACGAGAAATTACCGTACACTCTACATTTAATACTGCTCTGACTAAACATATACCACTGTTAACCAATAAATAGAATCAATATGAGAACATATAGGAACAAAAATATTGAACGGTATAAGAGTAAGTTGAATAACGGACATTCAGTGTTCCAAGCACGGAATTGCTGTACCATGTGCAGGTTTTGATTGAACAGCACGGTAACAAACGGGGTTAATAATAACCCAGTGATCGATAACAAACCAGTAATTGATTCTACCCGTGAATAGAAACAATTTAACTGCATTGTAAACGTCAATCGAGTCATTGTATTTATATGCAGTAGGAGAGACAAAGTTTACTCGTTCACTGACAGTCAACACAGGTACACCGATCCACCACTAATTACTGTTGGTAATCAGATGTCTGACCAAGCCCGGTAAATTGGTTAGTTACCAGTTACGCCAATAGTCAACACTACGTATCCGTCATCAACCACGAACCAACTACATCTAGTTTGTTGATATCTGCAAACAATTTACACTGATTTTCCGTGGGATCCACAGGTCTCAAGAATTCTACACCGTGAAAACTAGATCTTAAAAAATATCGTGAGAAGTTTCGCTATATCTCAGTTCTTACATTACAAAATGGATGCTATATAAATTTTATAAGATATCAAATTCGCCAGCATCAAATTTTTTACATTTAAGCTCTGTATACAACTTTCTATATTGCCTCAATAATTATTTACCTCTGCAATTGATTCCGTGTCAATGTAACCGATACTCTACCGGTGATTGTGTTTAATGTTAGTTCACTTGTTGTTTCGTAAACATTCGCCCAATAAAAATTCCCGGAACACGAACGACAGAAGGTCTGGCAGGGGTAATCGATATGTTACATCAGCATTCTTTGTGTGCCGAGAAGCCGAACGTGTCCTTAAGTATTCAGCGATCAATTCGACGTGTTCTTGGCAACTTCCGTCTGGTAATAATGTCGTGTTTACGACGTGGTCTAAACACGGTGGCACGTCGAGTACGCAGAGTACGGGTGAACGGTGATGAGAGGAGGAATAACTCATTAGCTTTGTAACGTGGAGAGCACGATGAGGCCGCAAGCGGTACAGTCTGAATTATACGGCGAATTACATTATAATACTGGATGACAGAGATTCCCTTAGCGAGAGATCGTTTACGTGACCATACCGTGTAGAGACAACGCCTGCAATGTAAACTTATTTTGCATATATCTCGACATTATTTATAAATCACGATGTACTTAGTTCTGATTATATCTAGATCACAATATCTCTACGTCCAAATACCCATAAGTCTGAATAATCCATAATCCCAATATCATCGGCCCCTAACGTCTCCAGATGACAATATCCCCAGACTCCAATATCCTTGCATTTTAATATTCCGGGCTCTCATTATCCCTAGATCCCAACGTCCCCAGATAGCAATATCTCTAGACTCCAATACACTTGGATATTAATATCCCGGGTTTTCAACATCACTGATCCCAACGTCCCCAGATGGAAATATCCCTAGACTCCAATGTTCCCAATATCACTAAATCTCAACATCTCTAGATTCCAGTATCCCTAAATGAAATATCTCTAGATTCAAATCTTCCGAGAGGCAAAAATCCCTAGATCCAAATCTCTCTAGATGCAAAAATCCCTAAATTCAAATCTCCCGAGAGGCAAAAATCCCTAGACCCAAATTTCCCTAGATGCAAAAATCCCTCAATCCAAATTTCCCTAGATGCAAAAATCCTTAGATCCAAATCTCCCTAAATGCAAATATCCCTAGATCCAAATATTCGTAGATGAAAATATCCCTAGGTTCAAATCTCCCTAGATCCGAATATCCCTAGATCCCAATATTTCTCGAGCTTGATATTCCAGAAGTTGGTAAATCCCTAAATCCACAGAATTCTAAAGTTCCTAGGTCTGAAAGTTCTTAACCCATTTCCCATCTGAAAAAATCCGCGAGTGAAAGCCCGGATACACGTTGGTTGGTATACTTCCGCTAGGAAAGGCAGATTTGTTCTCGACTGTACATCAGCGGATCCTGTGCTAAAAAGTTTGCGCATAATTTTCGAATAAACTCGAACGTTTCCCCGGGTTCAGTATAAAGTAATACTTAGTTTCCTCCGGTGGTGGTCCGTACGCGCGCGCGCGCGCGCAGGTTGTAAATCTTTGAAGTGGCTTTCACAGAGCAGAAAGATTTCCGCGAGAACAGTTCTCGCGTTACTTCATCTCCGCCATTGCGAACGGACGAGGGAAGAAGATAAAAGGAGCAAGTTTAATATTAAGGCAATAAACTCCCGCAGCTTTGAATTCTTCCGGACGATATATCTTCCGCTATGACATCGTGCAAGCTGGTAAACGTTGATGCTAGAATTCGCGGCTTCTATTCCTGTACAGTTTCGCGGTGCCGTTGGACCGGCTCGAAACCACTTCAGGAATACGTGGCTACAAGTTTTCTACCCCGAAGTAAAAGCCTGTTAACACCCTGCTATGTACTTTGCACTTCGGTAGCGCAGAAGAGCAAGGTGGACGTGGACTGTGTTTGTCGGAATGTCGGTTGAAACGTTCTGCTGAAATCGCTTTTGAAGATGGCCTTTGTAGCACGAAGACTGCGAAGCTTCTGGGGCTGTTTTGATAGCAACTTCGTATCGGAGTTAAATGAGGCGGACTCGCAGTTTAAACGCGTTGCACGCTCGATGAATCGAGGATTTGTGTTTTGCGGTACCTAGATCGAATTGTACGATAGAATCTGAACATATGTTTCACTTTTTTTAGGCTTTTGATTATGGTGAACTTATTTAACTGCTTCTGAGAGTTGAGAATTTCTCTGTTAGCTTGTTTCGCTAATTCCATTATGCAATTATGTTACTATTCATGGGTGATATAACGAACTTAATTGTCAATATAACAAGGTGGACTCACGGTTAAAATATATGAAGGATATCCCTGTTTTTTAGCATGTGCCCAGAATATTTTCATCCGAGTCTTGGTAATGCGGAAACGCGAGTCTCACATTAACGAATTAAATTTCCACGATTTCAAGCAGCATGAACTTTTTAATTAATTCCCAGATTCATGCGATGTTGCAGAACGAGACGAAATGCGATACCTCTCTTGCATAATAATTTTCAGTACCGAAGTACAGCTACATTATCGAAGTGGTGGAAACTAAGAGAGAAGTACGAGGCGAGAAGTCGCATCATTAATTAATATCTCGAAACCGGTGAGTCATTCACTTGACTCAGTCAATAGAAGGCTTGTGCAGTTGCAAATTAAAAGGTCGCTGGAGGAATTTGTCCGTACTTGTGGAGCTCTCTTATCTCGACGATATCCATCCGTATAATAAATAGTCGCGAAAGGAAAATAAAAAGAAAAATGAAACGAAGAAGAATCGCGCGATTTCTCTGAAAATTTCCCCGTACGAATCTCTTACGATAATTCCTGCTACTTATATCGAAACGGAGATTTACGCGCTTGCATGAAAGATTAGCTCGAGAAATCTAGGTTCAAGAGTAAGGCAATGTTTTTCTGGGAACATGAATCACAGGTGAATCGTGCTCGCACATAATTTATAATGGCTGCTCTCGACGAAAATGACGAGGTTTCACACCGTGTACGCACCGGTGAATCACAATTTCCGCTGTTTGGTATCGGTAAATCCTGAAATATCTGGCAAAGAAAGCAGAGACCGTGTAAATAAATTGTCTGAAAGGAGAAAATTACCGTGAGACTGTCGATACGGTACAATAATGGTTATACCCCTTTCTATTCCCGTCATTTGCACGTTGCTCTTCTACTAAATTGATGTGCAAGAAAGTTTATCTCCAAGTTTCTATCCGTAATTGCTCGAGTTTAGTGAAATGGAGTTCTCTTTATTGATCCACTTCCAGAAAGTTTCTCCATTAAATTCGTCTCTTTTTAACGATACAATAATATTTATATATATTTGCAATCATATTCCAATCTTTACTTCACATAAATCGAGTACCATCGTACAAGGATCATATATTTGATGTAGTAACAGAAGGTTTGGATATCAGAATTACTACCAATACCTTAAACCTTTCTGTCGCAAATGGAATTTCAATAGAAAATAGAGAAATTTATCGAGTGCGAATAAAGAACCGCATTCCGAAGCATCCTTCCGTTGATCACGAAGATTTCTTCGACAATGAGAAGCGTTTTTCCAAAGCAGATACATCGATTCCCGGTTGCGAACTCGGCGAATACGAGTCGACCAATTTCCTCGGCCATCTCGGGACCCAGACCGATAATTATCCTTTTCTTCCTTCTCGCGAGACAGAGACGAGGGGGTGGAGATACGAATAAGAGGCGGAAGGGAGAGACGGCAAGTAATGTTTGGTCAGATGGAGTTCGACTCTTGCCAAACTCTAGGCCGCATTGCAGATGCACGTGCAACCTCTATACGGATTTTCAATTTCATTTACTTTGTTTCCGCGAAGTTCCTGCGGTCTAACTCGTTCGTAAACTAAAAGCTTATACGAAACAATCCTCGGATACCGGTATATCTTTTATATATAAATATCGCGGGGAAAAAGCAACGGTTAAACGTACGCAGAATTTTACTCGTACAACCATGAGAAGTACACACTTGAGATTTTAGCATCTCGTTTAACGAGTTCTGACAACGGGGATACTTGTTATGCATATTTTTAACGTTGGTTTACGGAAGTCTACTGTTTATGGAATTTTACGCTTAGAATTTGGACGCGTGTGGAATTCTAGGTTTAATATTATGATTTGTGTGGAATTCTGTATTTGGAGTTGAGTTGTGTGTGGAATTCCGTATTTGGAAGTTGGATACGCGTGGAATTCCATGCTTGGAAGTTGGATATATGTGGAATTCCGTATTTGGAAATTGGATACGTGTGGAATTCCACGCTTGGAAGTTGGACATGTGTGGAATTCCGTATTTGGAAATTAGATACGTGTGGAATTCCACGCTTGGAAGTTGGATATGTGTGGAATTCCGTATTTGGAAATTGGATACGTGTGGAATTCCGTACATGGAAATTAGATATGTGTGGAATTCCGTATTTGGAAATTGGGTGCGTGTGGAATTCCATGCGTGGAAGTCGAATATGTACGGAATTCCACATTTAGATACTTGCAACATGTGGAATTCCACGCTTGGAATTTCGCAACGTGTGGAATTCCACACTTGGAATTTCGCACCATGTGGAATTCCACACTTGGAACATCGCAACGCGTGGAATTCCACACTTGAAACATCGCAACGCATGGAATTCCATACTTACAGTTTGCAAGTGCGTGGAATTCCGTGTTTGAAATTCTATTGCTTGTGGAATTCCACGCTTACAGTTTCACCGTGTGTGGAATTCCACACTTGGGATTTGAGTGTACATGGAATTCCACACTTGGGATTTGAATGTGTGAGGAATTCCACTCTTGAAATTTCACTGTGTAAGGAATTCTATCTCTAGAAATTAAATTGTGTCGTAAGTGGAATTCCACATTGGAGATTGCATTCAGTATGGAATTCCACTTCTGAAACTTTGATACATAACAATATTGTATTCTTGAAATTTAACTACATACGGAATTCCACATCTGTAAATCCACAGCATATACAATTAAAAATTTGAAATTTTATATTTGAAATTTGGTTATGTATAAAATTGCACATTTGAGATTCCCAATTGTACTAATGCATCAAGATAATACTTCAATATTCCAGAAATAGAAGTTTTAATTTAAGTACATTCTCAAATCTTGATCTGTCTCCTAGGATTCATTTTTAGACCTCCTCTGTTATTCCGCTCTTGGAAAATATTAATCCTTCTTTAATCTAGAATGTTTCTCGCGAAGTTTCATCTTGGGATCCCGTCCTCTGACCTCGTCCATCATCCGGAAGTGTCGTGAATACTTGATTAAGCATTCAGCTCCGTGCAAAACGTCATCTGATATTCTACAATGCTAAATTAAGAAAAACTTGCTGATACCGTGCATTTGAACACATAGCACGAAGGGATCGCGTGATTTCTGCTATTCTAAGAAGAACGGTGATAAGTAATCTGCGATGATAAATTATAATTTGCTTTCTTAATAATTTGTTTGATTTGAAAACTGAATCATAATGCACATCTTGATCTTGAATTGCAAAATCAGTAACTGGTTTGTTCGTAGAAAAATTGCGTACTTTAATGTCGTCGTATTTGAATTTTAAAAATATGCGCTTTGATGTTTTAAGATTTTGGGAGTCTAAGAATTTGCGAATTTAAGAAATTAGAATTTCGATAAGAAAGATAATAATAATTGCAGAGTTTTAATTTTTAACACCGCAAAATTTTATAATTCCCAATTATGAATGAAATCATTCATTTTTAACGAGACGTGCCCAGAGTTTCGTGAGAATAAGAATAATAGCGCAAAAAGTGGCGAATAAAAAATTTCAAACCAGTTATACGTTCACCGCATCTTTTTCCGCCGTTAAAATCCCAACGGGACGGAAGGCGAAAAAAAAGCGGAATCACGGGTACAGATTGGTAAACCCGTTGGAAAATCAACGCTTTCGTTTGTTTCGACCAAGTCCCGGATTTTCATTCACTATTTTCGCTGACGATCCGAAGGAAGGCGGAGTTATGGTCGAAGCGAGAAGAAAATAGTCGAGTTCGGACGTTGAAAACTTTTTTCGCTGTTCCTAGCAGCAAGCCGCGAAAAACGAGCACCCTCTCGAACACCGCTATTTCCGATATACAGCTCGACCGCGCGTGTCACCGTAGATTAACGATTCAGCCTGGCGACACGTGCATGACCTATCGGCTTCCAGCGACGCTGACTCCGTGTCACGACGCGGACCGACGCGACGCTATCCACGGACGCGTTGTTAATTAATTTCACGAGTAGCGGTCTCGAAACACGTCGGTTGTGTCTTCCACAAACCCGTCGCGAATTCTTGTCGACGAGGGTGCATCGATAAGGGTCCTCTTTTTTTCCTCTTTAATCTCTGGCCGATGAACCGGGAAGCAACTTCTTCTTCGCGAATCTTCTTTGTCTTCGCGTTCAAATTCGTGTTTTCAAATTACAGTGCATTACCGATGTTTCGTTGCACGGCGTTGCTATGACAAACGCGTTCGGCAAATGTTTGTGGTTTCCCGCGAAAAAGCCATTACGTTTCGGGACAGCGCTTCTAAATTGTATCGAACACCCTCGGAATTTTATGACGTGTTTCTATGTGGACTCAGTGGTTTTATATTGTATTATTATTCCATTAAATTATGGTTTAAACATCAAACTGTGTCTAATTATTTCGTAACCTACTATTTGACTTCACCTACGTACTTGACTTTCTGTCAAATTTTATTCGAGTTCTTCTGAAGTTTTGCGAACTACCAGTGACGTTTGCTCTTTATTTCTTTGCGAATTCTTTTTATTGCCTAGTGTGAGAGAAGGTTTAAGTGTTCGTGTTTTTGTGAATTTTTGTTGAAGGTGATTTTCTTTTTATTGCGGTCAGTGAACGTAGTTCTTGTTTTCTTTGTTTTACGCTGTGAAAGAGGGGTTTTCATAGAAGAGTTTTTGGTAGAAAATTTTATTGACATTGGAAATTTTTGTTAGTGAGAAGGGTGACTTTTTTAACTGTGGTCAGTTTGTCTTTGTGAGTCTTTATGAAAAATGATACTTAACTTTATAAAGCGATTATTTAACAAAAATTGATCGATAATGCCTCAAGTTCTATTAACGAGGACATGTTCTTCTTTATAAAGTTATACAGAATAAATCAAAGAAAAGCAATGATTTAATATCATTAAGAATTCCTTTGATCGTCTAATAGAGTGTTGAACTTATAATGAGATTACATCAAAAGCAAACGATTTAAAAGTGTATAAATCTTTCTTGAATATTTAAAGAGGATTAAACTCGAATGAAAGATTAAAAAGAAAAGTTGTCGAAGTTGCAGTAAATACTTTGGGAGGGTGCATTAGAAGGGTCTCTTTAAACCGATAAAGTGGAAAGAAATCAGTAACTTTCTCGGTTCTGATTTAACAAGATAAAAATTCGTAGAACTGCCTGGAAAAATTTGTGAAACCTTTGTTATAATAATATAAATTATATTATAAGAATAATATTATCGTATTACAATTACCTTTATTATTATCCTGTTTCGTGAAACCGTACAATTTTACTTTACGTCGATTTCATCCGATAAAATAAGATTATACTCCTTCACGGAAACTACTTATCGGATAAGAACGTCGAAAAGCTAACGTTGACAAATACTTTTGCTCAATATTCTAGGTTATTGTTGTAGATGAGCTTTTGTAGAGATTGCTTCCGGGTATGGTTGGGTTAGCTTCTATTCAATTACAGAGAGCTTTTGTATCGAGGATTTTCTTTGCCCTCAAAGCTTTGCTTTCTTTACTTCGAGGAACGACGGATCGAGTTATTATAGGTCAAGAGATGGTTTATCGATCAAATTGTCCTCGATTTCGACGCATAATCTTTATTGGTCTTATTTGCATTGACCTTCCATCCTGAATAAGTTGTTCGTTGTTCTCTTTGATTTTGAATTTCTATTAGATTAAGGTTTAGTCCTTGAGCTGCTCAATTTTTTATCGCATTTTACTTGAATTACGAGAGAAAATTAAATATTTTAATCGATAACTGTATTCTTAAAATAACTTTAATAAACGTGTGGAGATGAAGGTATGATTTTACTGTGTACGGAATTGCACAGTTAGATTAGGTTTGTGTAGAATTCCATACTTTGAATTTTATTTTGAGTGGAATTCCATGTTTAGGACTCAGCTATGCACGGAATTCTGTATTTACTAGGTTGCTATATGTGGAATTCCACTTTTGGAATTCTGCTCTATATGGAATTCCACTTTTAGAAGTTGGTTTTAGATGGAATTCCATATTCTAGGATTTGATTTGTGTGAAATTCCACCAATACAGTTGTGATTTCGATGGAATTCCGTATTTAAAATTTTGTTGCATGTAGAATTCCACGCTTTTGATTTAATTACATGTAGAATTCCACACTTACAATTTAACTGTGAGTGGAATTCCACATTTGGAATTTTGTTTCGTGTGGAATTCTACGTCTGAGATTTGTCTTCATTTAGAATTCCACACTTAGAACTTGTTTGTGCGTGGAATTCCACAATTGGACCTTAACTACATCTGGAATTCCACATTTAGAATTTGGTTGAGCATGGAATTCCACTATTGGACCTTGTCTGTATTCCGTACTTGGGAATAATATGAGGAATTCTGTGTTTAGCAGTTTTATTCTGTAGAATTCCACAAACCAATTTTAGTTGTGTATGGAATTCCACTGTGGGATCTTGTTGTATATAGAATTCCACGTTTGAATTTTGTTCTACAGCAAATTCTATACTAAGTAATTTTGCTATGTGTATAATTTCATGATTAGAAGTCTTGTCACGTAAAATTATATATTTGAAATGTTGCATGTGAAATTTCACATAGAATTTAACTGTATGTGCAATTCCTTGATTTGAGAACTGTTTAAATTCCTAATGTCTCATCCTTATATCTCGTCATTAAAATTGCAAATACCGCAATTGCAAAATCGTTACATTATATACTCCCAACATCCACTTTTGGATAATCGTGTTAATTTTATAAGAATCAGTCTATATCTAGAAGAAAATCCTTCTCTATTATAACATGAACAAAAAACACATGTACACATTGGAGCATAGTATTTCCAATTACCTAGAATCACAAACTACGAAATAGGAAAAATACATCCGAGCCGGGATAGAAATGGTCGCAATTAAAGAAATAATTGGCAATTAATCAGTGCACTTGTGCAAAAATCCAAGTGTTCCTTTGACGTCTCGTAGTCGATCTAAATTCCTAGCAATTTCGCTCGGTCGTTATCACGCAACTTTGGTAATTACACGAATGATGTCTCATTAAGACACGTTGCTCTTGACAGACAGATAATTAACTGACGTAATCGTTCCGTGTCTGTTGACATAACGAGAACGAAATGGCGAAAGAAGGAGCGCGAAGATATTTCTTCATCGCGCAGAAATAATAAAAGCAGAATACACATTTTTAATACTTCACGTCAAGCGTCAACCGAGCATGCGTATAACACAATAATCCATTATATTACCATGGCTATAAAACGTGTGGCAATACATCTTTCATACAGAATAATCTCCAAGAGACATACAAACCTTCCTCGTGCTAAAAAATATTAATACAACCGCAAGAATATAAAAAATAATAATCTTAAAGTCTAAGTCGAGTTAATAATCGTACATGAGATTGCACACGACCACTTTCAGTGTCGGTGTCAAAGAGCGCGTTGAAATTCTATGAGAAACTTTCAATAAGCGGTTCCACGAGCCAAGAAAAGGAAGGAAAAAGAAGACATCGTGAAGATAGCCTTAATAAAGAAGCAAAGTAGACTTTCAGCTTTAATGCGAGTCAACTTCCTGAATAAAGTATCCATACTGGTGCCGGTGCTTTTGGCGAGGGACGCCGTTACAAGCGACAGAGATTCCAATAATAAATGATAAAGCACCTGGGCTCTCTGTGAATCCGATCCGTTTCGCGAACGTGATAAATCTATTTCGTCGTTTCGCTGCCACTGCTGAATTATTAGTTTCACTGGCTATGACGCTATTGATGTTCATCGTCCTGCCCGTTGATCGACTGTATTCTTTCCAACATCCGACCTAACCGATCCCCTGTTTATTCAGTATTAAGCCTACGAGGGGCCTGGGGATACGAAGACACGCGAACAGATATATAGAGATTCTAGTGAATCTGACTATAATGAATTTTCAAATCCAAGACTTTTGGGATGTAAACAATTTCTGTACCCAGAAATTATCTGGAGAATTTAATATTCTTTGTATTAGTTATCTAGAGAATTTTTAGTTATCTAAGAAATTATTTTCCAGGGAAATACTATATCTAGGAAATTTTAAAATTTCGGAGGGAGCTACCTAGGAAATTTTCTTCTCTCCATAATTTAGGGAATTTTATTCCATGCGAGTTTCTGTTTTTGGGGAATTTTTGAATTTAGTGACTAGGCCCCTAGGGAGTTTTTGAGTCTAATAACTAAGCATCTAGGGAATTTTTGAATCTAGGAAACAGGCA
Organism: Megachile rotundata; assembly: GCF_050947335.1. Taxonomy (NCBI): domain Eukaryota; kingdom Metazoa; phylum Arthropoda; class Insecta; order Hymenoptera; family Megachilidae; genus Megachile; species Megachile rotundata. The sequence continues at coordinate 18,634,216 of NC_134983.1, forward strand.
CCTAGGGATTTTATGAATTTAGGAACTAGACGCCTAAGGAATTTTCGAATTTGGGATTAGGCGCCTAGGGAATTTTTTAATCTAAGAACTAGACACCTAGGGAATTTTTGCATCTAGTTACTGCACTCCTAGGAAATTTTGGATATAGGGATAAGCTCCTAGGGAGCTTTTGAATCTAGGGACTAGGTCCCTAGGAAATTTTTGAATCTAGCAGCTAGACGCGTAGGGAATTTTTGTATCTAGTGACTAGATGCCTAGGGAAATTTTGAATTTATACATTAGGCTCTAGAGAGTTAAGTGTCTAGGAAATATTAGAACTTCAGAATTAAGTATCTGGGGAATTTTTAAGCCCAGGAAAATTTTGTAGTCCGGTGTATTTCTGTGTCTAGGGAATTTCAGAATTTAAATAATAGATATCTAGAGAATTTACGAATCTGAAGAATTTAACATCCTAGAAACGTTGGAAAGTACAAAATCCAAAAGTCAGAGTAAACCTTATAAAATATTTCGAAGCAGAGAGGAAATCTTTGATCTCGCAACGAATGTGTATCGCGAGTTTCAAGTTTTCGAGAAGAAAAAACGTATCGCAGAAGTTCTTCTACTTTACCTGAACAGTCTGAAGGACGATGCATCGGACACAGTTCTGCACTCTACTCGAAAATTGAAAAAGTTGAATGAACGAAAGTTGAAAGTTCCGTCGTTATATTCTGCTATTTTCCCGCCGGACGTTTTTCGCAAATTTCATTAGTTCCGTTATCCGTCTAACGCGTTCCGCTAGCACCATCAATCTCACGATCCTAAGTTTATTTGTTTCATCGTCGGGACGACCGTACACGAGACTGTCAACCGATCCTTCTCACGGTGGAAAAAGGCGGACGGATAAGGTGGAAAAAAGCAACGGGAATTGTAGCGCAAATTTCGCAGCGATAACCTCGCGTTAAGGACGATAAATTCCACAGGTATTTTCCCCGTCCGAACGTAGTCCCGCGTAATTGTAATCGTCCTCTTCGCGGTAATAACGGCGTTAATCGCCGGCCCGGATAAAAAACCGGGGCTCTATCCCCGCGACGCGATAAACAAATTTATGACCGTCGAGAGGGCGAATGTCCACGTACGACGCGATTGCGGAAAAAGAAAGCTACGAGAGTAATTAATAGTAATCTAATTAGCATGTCTATTGCCGGGAACCGTTGCAGTACCGCGGAGAGAGACCGTAGCAATTAGAGGAACTAAATGTATGCAAGTCGTTGAATGCCTTTAGTTTTACTTCGTTAGTTGCCAAATTACTAGACTTGCACTTTATTAAGCGGCATTAGAATTAGTTGCAAATTCGTTGTTCCAAAAATCTAGGTACCATGTTATCTTACTATTTCAGAATACTTCGCATGGGGCATTGAAAGAATACGTGACCTCTCGTTTCAATGAAAACACATGCATGGTCCTCCGAATAAAATGGAGCGTTCTCGTTGTTGGGAGCGATTGTTCGTGGGAACAATCACGATTAAATAAACAACGAGTTGTTGAGGAACAATGATGAGAAAGTCGAGGATTTCGTGTGAGAAATAACTGCTCCACTTACGAAATGTTCATTAGTAAAATTCATTAAAACTCGCTCTAAATTGGACGATGTTTAACAAGTTTACCGTTATTGGACTCATCGGTGACCGATTTTAGAATTTGAGGATATCAAAATATTTGAATACACTGATCTGCAGATATCGTAACCTGAGAATATCAGAATCCAGAATTATTTGAACCTAGAAATATAATCTGAAACATGGATTATATACCCAATGGATCAGTACCCAAAACGAGACACTTCATTTTTTAAATAAGAGTTTCCTGTATCGGAAAACTGATATCCGACTGAATAATATAAGCTCGAAATGAAATTTAAGATGTAAATTATAGATCGCGCCGACAGAAATAGAGCTATTTCACATCCGAAACCGTAGGTGTCGGCGTAAACGACTGCAACAGTCGATGTCTGTACAGATGAAACGTATCTGGAGCTGAGTTAACTCGGCGCATTCCGTTTGTTTGACCTCCGGACAAGATGAGATACTGCACGTGCTTCGAATGACAAATGTAGACGCGTTAAACGAGCCGTATAAATCCTGATCATATTTTAAAGATGACACGTAAACCAGTCGACAAAACGATCAAATCTGACAATTTGTTCGGCGTGTATCAATTTCCATTAACGATACACCCGGCTGTCGTTCCAACCCATAAACACGTCGAACTTTATACCTGCACTTCGTTCCGACGCGTTAACACTTTTATGCTGTGTAAATATTTTTTTTTTACCTATTGTCAACAGTCGTGATTGCGTGGGATTTTTCTCGGATAACACGTCGATGTTCTAGCTCTTCGTAAATATTTGTACCATTAGTTTTTAATTATATTCGCAAGTTGTAACAAACTGTTTCAAGGTTTGCTAAAAATTAGCGGCTCATCGATACGGAATGGCCGATTAACAAAATGGCTGATTCTCCGAATATTCGATCAACCAATTTGGAGCTTAATTTGCCCATTAACGAATATCCAATTTCCCTTATACCTCAAAATGATAATGGGCTTTTTATTATTCCATGGGAGTGGCAATTTTTGCGATCATTTTTGAACGCGTTGCATATACGATCGAAAATTGGGTACTCGTTAATCGACAACATTAACCGGACGCTGGAATTGCTTTACATCAGTGACAGAATTAAAAAAAATATTTTTAAATAGCCCAATCCTTCATGAATCAAACAAAAAAGAATTTAGCTAAATGGGTTGAGTAGTTTCTGAGAAAAAAATTCGTTAGTGAAGCCTATTTTCGCAAAAAATTGTATGCTGTGAAGGCTTGTAATTTTTTTACAAATTCGAAACTGGCAAAATGGTGACTTAAACCCCCCCTAATTTCACATGGACTACAAAATATTTTGATTAGAGCAAAATCGCTGATGGTGATATCTAAAAGTGATCGATTCGACGTGAAATGACCCAGTTAATTATTATTTAACCTAGGCACAAGCTAAAAATATTTATAAAAAATAAACTCCTGATTTCCTAAAAACCCTTCTGATTTCCCAAAAAGTAAACTTCTGATTTTCCCCATCAGTAAAATAAAGTACGAGTGGATTTTTAGGATCGATCGGTGTTGACCAGACGTCGCAATTAAACCCCGTCGAAAAATCATTCCGCTGTCATAACTCCACTTCTCCTCTCCGTAAACGAGAAATAAAAAGCCGTAGTTAACCAGTCTAACTATGGATCGCGAAAATGAAGAGGCATTGTACTCGATTGTCAGGATCTCTTTCGCTGTAGGACTGCAATCAGTCTAATACCTCGTAATTCGTTAATTAAACCCTTTTTGTTTTTTTGCTCTCGTCTCGACGTTTGTTTGGCCACGATTTGCCATGGCTGAGCAGATTACACACGAAGAACATAAATCCACGACGTGCATTATGGAAATTTTTTTCATAACTCTTCTCTATCGACGAGCCGCGAATACCGGAGAGAGTTGGTATTTTCGTTGAATTCCTGCCTTTTCAACACATCCTATGTAACGTGTTTTTAATTAAACGATATAGTCGACGATGATGATGCTACGGTGAAACCATTCAGACGCTGTTATTCGGAATTATTATTCGGAAACCATTGTGATAGTGGAGATTGAAATAGTAATTTATTAGTGACGAATGTAATTGGATAGCTTTATGGGAGAATTAGTAGAAGATATTTTGCAGTTTCTTCTGATTTATTAATTTGAGGGAGAGATGTTAGACTGAGATGTTAATAATATAAGTAGGAAAGGTTTGTTACATTTGTAGATCATTAGAAATTTGAAATTTCTTTACAAATTTGTAAATATGGGCTTTTCTTATTCTGAGGTATTCGAATTTCGCGCGCAGGGATCGCCGAACGGACAAAATGGCGGTGCAAACACTGAACGGACAAAATGGCGGACTAGATATTTCATAGATACAATTTTCTAAATATAATTTTTATAGATGTGAATGTCACTTTCCAAATTTAATTTTGTAAGTGTAATTGTCATTTTCCAAATATAATTTTCATAGATATAATTGTCACTTTACAAATATAATTTTATCGTAATAGTTTCATGATGTAGTCGAACATATTTAGGTTATTCTTTGTTCTAAGAAGAAGCTATGCAGCATAAGAATAACTTTCGCCTTAGCTTCCAGCATTAACTTTGATTTGAATAGAAACATCAGCATAACTATTTAATGCGATTACCATAAACATATCATTTCTATTATTCCAATCGTATAATTTCGTATGTATTAAGAGTGACCGGCTATTATCCTCACGTCAGCACGATCGAAGATATCGCGAAACGGCGTCGAATTAATTGATTAATTAGCAAACACGGTTCCGAGCGACGCGTGAACGCTCGCACTTGGGATCCTTCATTAATTATCGCGCTCGATTGAGCCATGCCGCGTGAATCACGCCCGGTATTAATTATAATTGGAAATGAAACGATAATAGCTCGGCCTGAAGGAATCCTTACGTCTGAATCAATAGCGAAACGCGTCCAGAGAGAAATATGTCGCTTCATAGATATCGAAATGGTATAATAAGTTAAATGGCTTCATTATCCTAAATTTTATTATCGCCGGCTATAATAACAATAATGCGAGAACCATTGAACAAGTAACGAGAATGTCCTGTTAATCTCCTTTCTCTCTCTTTACCTGTTTTCGTCGGATATTCGGTTGCAGGGGTAGTTTTGGTGAATAACGTTATTGCAACGTGACTAGGCAGTATCGTCCTCGAATTCGCGCGATTATACCGTTGAAATAGTAAGATAATAGTGTTGAACGCGTGTTACGTTGCGGAGAGGAGATTATGGCTTTAGTCTGGCGTGGATTTAATTGAGAGCTGGATTCGTTCGAGATGAGAGCGATTTTGGGTAGATCGGTTAATACGTTTGCATGAATTTCATTTACGTGAATCGGGTAATTAAGGTCAGATGAGTTCGAATATCACTAGAATTTTGATACTACAGCTGTTGAATGAAGTATCGACATCCCTTTGCACTCCTCAAATGTGGCTCATCACATTTCTCTGAGATCTTATTCAGATAAATAATTTGCTTGAATATGTGTATTATCATTTGCTTACTATTCATAATAAGAGAGAATGAATCTATCCTTTATTGATCTATTTTGTAAATTAGAGAGTTAGTAGGTGAAAGAAATTAAGGAGTGCAAAGGTGTACCTTTTGACAATGATACCTTCACACAAAATCATTGATATACAGAATATTACATTTAACAATTTTTCACCCACTTGTGGTGATCCGACAAAAGGAAGTTTACAACAAGAATTTCAAGGTATGGAGTGTACAATATATGTCAGTAAAAAAATTTCGGAATTGGCTTATCTTCTTGCTGAAATCGCTCCGTTACCATCGAGTCCGTTACTCATCAACTGAATCATTCGTCTGACCTCTCAGACCTAGTAACATCCATGAACTCCTCCTTCACTACTCAAATCAAACTTCAGAAGCTTTAAAAGAGGTAGCATAATTAGCTTTAAAAGAAATAGCTGAACCATATTATTTTTGACAGAATTATTCCCAAAAACCTAAGAATAGATGAACAATAGAAGAAGAGTACAGTAGTACAAGAGTATAAGTGGCAGAAACCAAAGAGTCGTTCCAAAGATTTTCACATAAGAAGTTGATCTAAATAAATACCGTTGATTAAACGATCGGAATGTGACACGACGAAACAATGTAAAGATTCCGATAAATAAGGAGAAACAGTCGGTTATGTTGTTAGATGGATGCACCCGATCGTTAATGCGTTCGTGGCTCGCCGTATTTGGTTGATTGAGCAACGACCTGGTTTCAGTCAGGTCGGGACATCATTCTCGGGTCAGCCGGCTCGTACACGGCTGCCATAATCGGAACATGTGCTATTCGGCTCGATTAGTATTGGAAATTGAAACGTCTCTATGGACGTTCCAAAATACCACAAGGACTTTCAATGGAATCTCGATTCAATGGATTCAATTAATTAACCTTCATTATATTGTTAAAATGAAAAATCAGGTATTCCTATTCATTTCGAAATTTAGGAATATATGTAGAGATATACAGTTACTGTAATTTGGGAATATAAGAATTTCTGAGGAATCAGAGGTGACGCTTTGAGTAGTGTCATCTAGGGATACCGTCATCTAGGGATATTAAGGTATTGGTACATAAAGGTATTGAAGATAAATGCATATGGATAATTTTTGCTTATCGTAAGGAATATGAAGACATTCATATGTGGACATAAGGAGGCAGGGACTAAACATATGAGGGTTTAGTGACATGTAAGTCTTGTTACATGAAGGTGCAGGGATATTGCGAGTCTAAGTATAAGGTGATTTAAGCACACACGATCTAGAGATCTAAGAAGCTACACAACTTGAAGTACAAGAATACTCAGATTTATAAATGTGGGTCCCTCAAGATGTTAAGCTACCGAATTCTCTAAGATAAGAAATTTAAGACTTCGCTAGTTTGAAGCTTGCAAAGTGTTGAATGTACCGTACCCTTACAGACGGTTCTCCACCACCGATAAACCACTATATCCAGCGACTCCAGGAATCACGTACAAATTTAAACGCAGAGATTTAAGATGAACAAAAGTGGACGCGCGTGATCAGGCTCCATCGATGATACAGAATTCAACAGACGGAATCCGGCCGAGGCTGCGAGGCACCGTTCGGACTCGTCCGATGAAAGCTACCTCTGAAATATTTATAAGCTGTACACGCTCGTAAATTACGGTGGATTTTTGAGGGAGGCTTTTCACCACGAACACCATGCTCGTTCGGCAGTTTAATTTTTCATGGGGCGACCACGACGAAGGACAGAGGCGAATGGACGCTAACTAAACGCGTGATTAGAATCTCGCGCAGATTTCGACCACCTCTTCTCGTTGCCTTCGCTTCATGTTCCATACAAGAGTCTCTAAAACTTTCGACGAGTACAAAAATAAAAAAAAGGAACCACTTGACCCAGTTCCATGAAATGCCCTATGTTTCTAAATTGCGCCTTTTATTCGTTGAAAAGTTGCTGCGAAACATGTCTCGAGATTTGAAGATTCAAAGGGATTTGGGGATGCAGGAATTTGCTGATATAGCAAATTCTGGGGATATTTTTTTTAATTTGAAAATTTAGTTATTTACATACTGAAGAATTAGCAAATTTTGTAAATTTATTAATGTGAAAATTGTCAATTCCGAAAACCATAAAATGTAATGTAATAGACTCTCGTTGTATTGCCACTTTGCCCAAAGTGCTTAAGTATTAAGTGCACATTTAAGTATCCATAAGAAAGTTTTGTACTCGAACAAGCTACAGTCATATAACCTGTTCCGAGAGGCGAGTTTAAAATATGACGTTCGAAAGCTGAAGCACCGTTTATATAACGCACCGTCAGTTTGTCCGACGATCTTTCGCTCGTAAGATCTATCGAGACGTCTTGGAAACGGCAGGTGACAATTTCTAAACACGTTTCTGAGCCAGCGCCGGAAGACAAATCCGCTGTGAAATTGAATTCCTGTCAGTCCAGTGTAAAATTGACTCTGAACCGTTGATAATAGTGTCGAGGCCTGCTAGCCTGGTCCCGTGTTTCCCCATTCAGTCGAGACGTCTCAATTTGCGTGTTCCCCATTGGTCTTGCCACCTCCGGCAGGTGAATGCGCCTCTTTATTAACCAGCGAATTCAAAGTGGAACGAGCATTGTCATTCCGCCAATGTAACTTCGGCTCGATTTCCTTCGTCGCGTGCAAGCTTTTTGATCCTCATTGTTCGATATATTCTCTCTCCTCGTTCTGCTCCGTCTCTTCTATCCCGGCTGGGCTCTATTAAGCATCCAACTCTATTTTCCCGTTTTGTCTCGCGTTCCCTTTCAATCCGCTGCCTTCACCGATATCGTTCGCAGCAATCAGGATCGCGTACTTCGAAAACGCTGCAGTTCATCTTTTCTTTACGCTGCAAAGAGATCAGTAATTTGGAAGCATAATATATTTGGGGACTCGACCACAAATTTCCTAAACCACAATAACCCTATAGGTTATTGAGAAATCTAGGGAATTTTGAAATACAGGAAATTGGGAAATCTAACGTATTACCTAGTGGATTTTTGCTGAGTTGAGAGGGTAGCTCACGAAATTGGGGATCTAGGGAATTTTGGAATACAGGGAATTTTTAATCTTGGGAATTTTCGACTCGGGTTCCTTCTGGATCTAGGGAATTTTTTAATTTAGAAATTTTCGACTCTGCGGAATTTTCGGGTCTAGGAAATTTTCGAATATAGCGGATTTGGAATCTAGGAAATTTTTTAATACAGTGAATTTTCGAAGCTGGAGAATTTTTGAATCTGGGGAATTTTTGAATTTAGGAATTTTTGAATCTGTGGAATTTTTGGATTTAAGGAATTTTTAAATCTTGAGGTTTGAATCTAGGGAATTTTAAAATTCTGTGAATTTTCGAAGCTGGAAAATTTTTAGATCTAGGTAATTTTTGCATCTGGGAAATTTTTGAGGTTAGGGGATTTTACAAAGACGAATTTGAATATCTAGGAAATCAGGTGGTGTAGGAGATTTCGAGATCTAGATAATTTGAGAATCTGGAGATTCTAGGGAAATTTGGGAATTTAATTATCTAAATGAGAATCTACGGAGCATTAAAAAGTAGATAATTTTTCTATAATATGTTCGAAGATCTAAGGAATTTTCATAAAAAAACTAGGGAATTTGAGAAAGAAAAAATGTTTGAATTTGAACGATCAAAAATCTAAAGATCTAGGAATATATGTTTCACCATAAATACACACGAGTGTCAATGCCATTTTGCCAGTCCGATTTTTAATTCGTTCAGAATTGTATTAGAGTATTCTACAAAATTTCTATCATTCTCTATCATAGAGAAAAGGAATCAATGTAACATTCCAATAATCACGAAACAGCGTTCGAACAATCCATCAAGTCCCAAACGTACATGATTAACCCAGCAACTAACCATTGTCGCCGATCAATAGTTTCCGTCGACGGTGAAAAAGGAAAAAGATGACACGTGCTCCCCGGATCCCGCTGGCTCATCGACTGCCGGTGTTAATTAACTGCATATTACATTAACTGCGAACGGGATGTGCCAGCCGTTGCGACGGAACAATGTCCGACACTGGTGCGAGACAAGCAGCAAACGAAGCGTAAAACGCCCGAACCCCGAACCGTGTAGTAATTAGGTGACCCCGACACTCGAAAGCCTCGATGTCGGCGACGTTTTGTCCATAGAAATCGAAGAACAAACGTACACCTTGGTTTTCGACTATTCATAATTATCCTGGATCCATTCTCTTCTTTTTCTGTTCGCTTTATTTCCTCTTCTTCTTCTTCTTCCGCGCCGACGCCACGTGAATCGAGTCGGGAATTAACTAGACCGCTGCGTAATTAAAGCAATTTGTCAGGTAACGTGGGGTCGACGCAAATTACCGAGCGACGTTTTCAAGATGACTGTCATGTTCCTATTCGCGACGCCGCGGGACGAGATTTTGTTAAATAATACGGACACGCTTTAACCGTCATCTTCTTGGCTCTTTAAGTGCTGCCTATTACATGCTGCAATTAACACCTCGCGACTGTTTAGTCGGACTCGGGAACTGCAGCTTAAGAATTTCAAATCTTCTTTCGTTTAATTGCTAGAGGAACGTGGGGCACTCGAGAAGCTTCTTTTGCTACGTTAATTGAATGCTGGTGATTTGGTTCGACGCGTGATATTTACACTGTTGGATATAGCAAATTTACTTATTATTTTACTACATACTTATTTAGATTTATACATGGTATGTGATATATCATATGTGATAACTCATACTGATGATTTATGGTATGTAATGTATGATATACAATATGTGCTGTATTATATATGATGACTTATGATAATGTGTGATGATGTACGGTTACATATGATATATTATATACGATGACATATGGTAATGTATGATGATATATGCTAATATATGATACATTACATCTGATAACTTTTGATAACGTTTGAGGAAGTTCAATTATATATGATATATTATATATGATGACATGTGATGATGTATGATATGTGACAACATATGGTACATTACATATGATGACATACGATGATGTATGATGATGTGTGACAACGTATGATACATTACATATGATGACTTATGATATTGTTTGATGATATTTGATTACATATGACATGTTATATATGTTGACATGTGATGATGTATTATGATATATGACATATGGTACATTACATATGATGACATACGATGATGTATGATGATGTTTGACAACGTATGATACATTACGTATGATGACTTATGATAATGTTTGATGATATTTGATTACAGATGACATGTTATATATGTTGACATGTGATGATGTATTATGATATATGACATATGGTACATTACATATGATGACATACGATGATGTATGATGATGTTTGACAACGTATGATACATTACATATGATGACTTATGATAATGTTTGATGATATAGGATTACATATGATATACTTGTATATGATCACATATGATAATGTATGATGATATATGATAATATATGGTACATTACATATGGTACATATTTATGATCATACATGTACATGTGTTCTACTATAACACATATTGATCCTATGAATATGAACATGTATCAGAAAGAAATTTAAAAAATATCACTAAAATTATGTTAGTAATCTAGAACAGAGAACTGCAATTTTAAATAAAAAATCTCTGTTCAATGGTCGTAATAACACGTTCAGTAATGTATGTGGTTACCCAACGTCATAACTTAAAATTTTAATTAAAGTTCCGAATATAACCGAAATTATAGCACTAAATCATAGACCCTTTATTAAAGAACGAACCTTAGAAATCAAGATTAAATATCACCCATGAAATCTGTGATAATGTTCCCGTAATTGTAACAGGTAAATCGTATCTCGTAGTGTTATAATATTTAGAAGTAAGGATTAGCAACAATAGAATGGCGGTTATGAGTGCATGTATAACGGGCAAGTGTTCTTGAAGGTATTCAACATGCTCTAAAGAGGGAAATACAGCGAGCGAAGTGAGAAGACAGAGAGAGAGAGAGAACTTAGAATAAGCATTTAATGAAAGTACGTTGCTGAAAGCGGCTTGAAAGATGAACGGAGAAATTGGCTTCGTTGCAATTAGGTTTAAAAAAAATCTTACCTCGTTAAGTGAAAAATGTATCGTTAACATTTGCTGTAAAAGTTAGTACCAGAGATTATTAAATGAGTAGACATTTATGCACGAGTACTGTTTACATTATTCTGTTGGTCGAGTGCTAGCTTGGAATTGGAATCGTTTCTCTTTCGTTTACCAGTTGATAATTTAGATATACATATGTGCATCCATATGTGGATACGTACATGCATATATGTGGATGCATAAATACGTGGATACATGCATATGTGCATCCATATGTAGATACATACATGAATATGTATATGCGGATGCATACATACGTGTATCCATATGTGGATACATACATGGATATGTATATGTTGGTACATACATATGTGCATCCATATGTGGATACATACATGAATATGTATATGTGGATGCATACGTATGTGCATCCGTATGTGGATACATACATATGTGCATCCATATGTGGATACACACATGAATATGTATATGTGGATGCATACGTATGTGCATCCATATGTGCATACATACATGGACATGCATATGTGGATACATACATGGACATGCATATGTGGATACATACATGAATATGTATATGTGGATACATACATACATGCATCCATATGTGGATACATACATGGACATGTATATGTGGATGCATACATATGTGCACTAATGACTTAATACTTCGAGTCATGTAAATTTAAGCTCGTTCACAATATTCGTTGCAATTATACTGATCTCTACAGTATCAAAATACTTATTTTCCTCCACAATTTATCGGATAATACATTTCCGCGTCGCGTACGGGTTCGTCGACGTTGATTTCAGTTTCCCATAAAATTGCGATCGTCGCCGAGGAATCTCTCGGATCGGTACATTTTAATTGCGTTTCTGAATGGTGTCGGTAAAAGGGGAGGGCAGGAACAATTGATCGTCGTGAGAAAAGCCGAGACGGCTGAGTGCCAAGGGAAAACGCACTTTCACGTTTTCGCAGAGCTCTCTCACGCCCGACGTGGGACAGATTTACAGCAATTAAAACGTGCGAATCCGGGGAAATTTCGTTTCGCGGGATCCTCTCCATTCGAGGATCGCGCCGAGCTTCGTTAAAATCATTGTGGAAATCTGGAACGTACCACGACGACGTGTCTCCCCAGACGCTTTTAAACGGGCAAATAACGAACCCTGATGTCTTATTTCCATGGGAGTGCCGGCTATCAAACAAATTACGATTGACAGCCGAGCAATCTTCCTGAGTGCGTCATTTTCCGCTACAACGTTTTCTACATCCCTCAATTTTCAAGTCTCCAAAACCTAAATACCCTGAGTCGTATCTCAGAATCTCCGGGTCCCAAGAAATCTCCGAAAAATTAAACTAACTATTGGACCCTAGTTTCACTCCTAAGTCAAAGACATCCCATGCCAAGTGCACACGAATCCTTCGATAGAATAAAAAAAAGCAACGATGCACCTCCGATCGCAAATCATCCTAAACTGATGCACGAATCAAACGCATTCATTGTCGCGCGTTCAAAGATCCATTCTCTCAAATTTACTGCCATAGTCGCACAATACGAGCTGCCAGTTCCCGCTTATCTCACGTGTCATACGCGTTGTTACTGATACCACGTGCGCCGGATTCCCTTGTACCGATCGGCTGATTCGAACGACGACCTGCCTTAACAGCCATTTCACAAACGATAAACCATGACACCGGTTCAGCCATTGTCGGCGTTCATTTCGCTTTTTTATTCCCCGTGCAATCTGTGTCGTGACACCGTCTCGAACACGTCGAACCCGACAAATTAGTACTAAACCTAAGCTGAAAATTCATCCTCCGATGCACGCCGATAAACGGCTCGTGATTTATTCGACGTTCAATCAGGGAACGTCAATCTTCGCGAGATGGAATTACGGGGATAAACGATTTAAAGGTTTCGCTTCTTCGCTCGTCAAATTGTGGGAAAAGTGATCCCAGCTGAATCTCGTTATCGGACACGTACGGATCTTCACTTACGTAAAGTCGCTTGCGTAAGATATTAATTATATGCTGCCTAGGTAAAGTTAACAATTACGAATATTTACAAATTATTAGCGTGAACCAGTCAGTACTGGTGTCCATATTTGACTTACAGCTCTCTGCTGAATTTCTGTCTTAAATTAAAAGCCTTCGGTTATGTCTCCTCGAATGCGTTCTTAAGTTCACTTAAGCAACGTAAAGAATGTAAACGTTTATTAAGGCAATTACGAACAGACAAATTCCGACTGCTTGAACGCGTAATTAGCCATAAACAGAAGAGCGGTGATCAAGTATTGACTCGTTAAGATGGTTGACGAGAGGATCGAAACATCTGTCCGACAAACGCGAAACCGTGATCGTTGGTGCACGTAACCGGACAGAAATGCCGCAGGATCCAGCTGTGCGCGGTTTAAAATTCATACGAAGCGAAGTCAAGGCAGACTTGACCCACTTAAAACTGACATCGAACAGTGGCTTCCGTATTTGGCCAACGTGTGTCTAGCCGATGCACTACTCTCTTCATTAAATTCGCAGCGAATGGACGACCCCGGGGACTTCGAACAGGTCCAATTTAGCCACTCCGTTGCCGCGTATTATCTCCGCTGAACATCTGGCATGAGTAACTTTAACGCTGTTCCAAAACTCCGTCGACCTTATTATTACTAGGCTGTCGCGTCGACTAAATTTTCGGAGTGATTGATACAGGAAATTTTACAATAAAGATTTAAAAATATAAGAAACCGAGGGATGTATGGAGTTTGAGGTATCAAGGGATATAGCAGACTTGGGAGATCTAGGGAATTTTTATGATCATGATATTTTAGAATATAGGCAAGTCTGGAGAATTTTTGTATTAAAGATATTTGAGATTTAGGGAATGTAACATCTAGGGAATTTTCGACTAGGAAGCTTGAGATGTAGGGAATTTTTATTCTCAGGATATTTGATGATATCGGCAAGTTAGTTGTCTAGGGAATTTTTACATTAAGGGTATTTGAGATATAGGGAATGTAGGATCTAGGGAGTTTTCGACAAGGAAGTTTGAGATCTAGGGAATTTTTATTTTCAGGATATTTGATGATATAGGCAAGTTAGTTGTCTAGGGAATTTGTACATCAAGGGTATTTGAGTTATAGGGAATATAGGATCTAGGGAATTTTCGACAAGGAATATTGAGATCTAGGGAATTTTTATTCTCAGGATATTTGATGATATAGGCAAGTTAGTTGTCTAGAGAATTTTTATATCAAGGGTATTTGAGTTATAGAGAATGTAGGATCTAGGGAGTTTTCGACAAGGAAGTTTGAGATCTAGGAAATTGTTATTCTCAGGATATTTGATGATCTAATCAAACTGGTTGTCTAAAGAATTTTGCCACGAAAAATTGAAGTATAAGAATAGAAATAATATATTAATATATTCTATATGAAATCCTGGAGGTTTCTGTCTGAGGAAAATGTTCAAACCTACAAAATTTTTAAGTTGTCAAATGTCGAGGTCTCTAGTCTTAACATTCCTAACTACATTATTTCTAAACCTTCAATTCTCAATTAATATAAAATGTACAGTTACAACAAATAATCTTAAAAAAATTAAATATTATCGATAAAGTGTTAAGACATCCCCAAGATATATAATTTTGCAAATGACACGAAACCGTTTACAAAGATTTTGATAAGCACGTTTCAGTTACAGCGGCAAACAGTTGAAATCCACGTGACAGCAGGTAGAAACATGCGGTACTAGTAATTAGAAAAGTCAGACAGCAGAAGATCCTAGGTATCTCCTTCTCATTAGTGGGACCAGTTTGTCATTAACCCTCCGCGTTTTCCCCCCTATCCCGGGCATTCTCTCTCGTAATTTCGTCCCACCTGTCGCCCACCAACAGACAATTATTACGCCCGTTTAATACGAATTTCAGATCATTTAACGTGCAACTTGGAAACCTAATTCAAGCTTTCCATTAGACGCGACAGGATTTCTCCACCTTTCTTTCGGCGAAGTGCCACGGGTAAATGCACTGTATTCAACGAACATGAACTACGGTGAACTCTATTTCAGGGATCTGCTTCTCTTCCGCTGCGAAATTCACTTTGAATTTCTGTAAGTGAGCGAAATAAGAAATTGGGGAAGTTAAACGGTTGCTTTCGTTGTTTGGCGGAGAGGAAATTATATCGCGTTATAATTTTCTCCTGTTATTCTGTTATACAATTTTATTATATTGCTGTTCTGCTACTATTATTATTGTTATACTGTTTTGGAAATTTTACTGTTATAGTATTCTATAATTTTATTAGACCACTGTTTCATTATACTTTTGTAGTATATTCTTTTAATTTACGATTCGAATTGAATGTCATTCTACTACTTTACTACGCCGCCATTTTACTGTTCTACTGCGCCGCCATTTTACTGTTGTGCTACGCGGCCATTTTACTGTTCTACTACGCCATTTTCTTGTTCTACTATTCCGCCATTTTACTGTTCTACTACACTAAGATTCTATTATATTACTAGTCTATTATACTACTATAGTGTCATTCTACTATTCTATTATACTACTATATTGCCTTTCTAACGCTCTATTATATTACTGTTCCACTATGCTGTCATTCTGTCACTCTACTACACAACTATTCTATTATTCCACTACTTTTCCATATTATTCTACGTAAGCAACTAAAGTTTGTTTTAATCAATTTAAATAAATCAAATCACAATCATGAACATGTCCCAAATGAAAATCTCATCTGCATCCAAAACGAAGTTGCAAATAATTCAAGAGAGGCATCTGTCTATCAAACTCAACAAAATAAACCACTAAAAATGACTAGAAAAAAGTTTCATCGTCGTTATCACGCATTCGGCCATCTATCAAGTGTCTCTTGTCACGTGTAAAGAATTCATGTAGATTTCACGCGGACATCATCGGGCGGGTCTAACTCGTATCCCGCGGGGTGCAATAAACGTTGTCTCCTTTTGCTGTTGCAGGTAGAATGCAGCGATACGGGACGCGGCGGTGCTCGTCCGCAACGAGGCTATGAGAAGGCTGAATGGAGGCCGAGGAAGCCTCAGAGCCCCCTGGGGCTCCGACCAGTGTTCCCTCGTCCGTGTACATCGAGATCAATCGTAGCCGCGCCACATCGCAGCCAATCTAGACCCCAGCTAATATCCGCGTAAACGCGAGGCTTTCCACAGCTCGGATCCGTCGAAACCTCGATTTTGATCCTCTTCTCCCCCCGAAGCTGCGAGTTTCCAACGAGAGACCGTACCTAATATGAGACCGTGGCCAACGAGCGAACACGCGATCCGACTAATCGATTGAACGACACACCGAGAGACGTCGGAATGGCTGCACCGGTGATAGAGAAGAAACGGTTCTTCTGCCGTGAATGGGCGTTCATCAAGCTGTCCCATTGTCTGGAGCAGAGGCCGGCCTCGAAGACGTGCGGTGCTCTGATCGTCGGAGGACCAGGAAGCGGCAAGACAGCTTTGTGCGCGGAATTAGCATGGCCGTCGACCGGCGCCAACGCTAAACACCAGAGGTCCTTGAACAGGAGACTGCTCGCCAGGCACTTCTGCCAGGCAAGGAGCGAGGCATCCTTGTCTCCCGCTCAGTTCGTCAGGTCTTTGGTCGCTCAGCTACTTCAGGCTAGCTCCGATGGCATTCATAGGTTGGTTAAACGTGTTACAGAGCAAAATCCTACCTAGAGGAGATACTATGACAATTCTATGCAGATTCTTGACAGATTGTAGCTATATCTTGAGAGTTGACTTTGAGAGATCAAAATTATAGTTAGACTTTAAGAAAATTTTTTGGAAATTCTAAGAATATTCCAAGGAGATGTTGGAAGCTTGTAGGTTGACTCTGGTAGATACTATAGATAACCTAGCAAGATTTTAGGAGAATTGCAGATTTCAAGGCTATTCCAGGTGGAAGATTCCTATGTAGATTTTTCTTGAGAGATCCTAAAGTATTTCTAAGAAGTCTCCCTAAGTCCTCTACATCCCTACATAGTTTATATCCATGTATCCATAATTGAATCATATCATTTATATGATGTATTAATAAAGAAAATTAATAAAGTATATTAATAAAGAAAAATTGTCGTGAAGAACAGAAAAGTAATGGCGTCCGTTTTCACAGAGCCTCTCCAAGTTCGCCAACTCCGAGCAACGCCACAACCACCACCACCACAACAGTTCCTCTAACTTCGAGGGAGGCCGTGGCAGAAGCGTACGCCGAGAAACTCAGAACAGATCCGGATATACAAGCCGCCTTGCAGCCGGACGTTCTCGATCGAGATCCCGACGACGCTTTGAAGAAGGCTCTGCTGATACCCCTGCTAGAGGTGGAGCCACCGAAAAGTTGTTTGTTCTTGTTAGTCGACTCGATCGACGAAGGACAAACGCTCAATCCCCCGCAAACCGGTACCAGAGACTCCAGAAGAGACAACGAGAACGTCAGTAGAACGATCGCTGAACTACTAGCCAATCATCACCACTTGTTCCCACAATGGCTGCTGCTGGTTTGTACCGCTCGACGTCAGAGCAAGACGATCTCGAGGATGTTCACCGGCTTCCGCAAGATCTCCTTGGACGATCTGAGGAAGTCGCAGGTCGTCAGAGACGTTCAACAGTACATTCTGGCACGGTTGGATCAAGAAGACGCTCTGAGGTAGGTGTTCATTTGAACAGAGTCGTTGTAAAGAATTTGAAAGATGCAGACTGTAATCGTAGGAGCGTTTTGATTACTCTGTTACTAATTGCTGTGTTAGTTTATTAGTCTAAATTCCTCTAAAGTATTCCTGCATTAGTCTAAAGTCCTCTGTCGATTTTAGGCAGCACATCTCGCGCGACACAGCCGAGATGCTAAACCAGCTGCACATCAAAAGCAACGGTTGTTTCCTGTACCTGGAGAAGGTTCTCGACGGCGTGGCCGAGAACTTCATCGTGCTGCGTGAGGTCCGTGAGATACCAGGCACCCTGAACGGCCTCTACCTATGGCTGTGTCAAAGACTCTTCAGCAGAAAGCAATTTGCCAAAGTACAACCGCTGTTGAACGTGATCCTAGCCGCGAAACTGCCGATCACCCAGGAGATCCTGTACAAGTGCGTGAAAACCGCCTGCGTCAGCATCACCATCGAGGACTTCAATAGGCGCTTGCACCTTCTACGAAGAGTCATCTCCGTTTCGCGTGCCGGAGCCCTGATGCTGTTCCACCATAGCTTCGCCGAGTGGCTGCTCGACGTGAAACACTGCACCCAGAAGTATCTGTGTTCGGCCATCGAAGGACACGCCATGTTGGCCGCGTATTACACTCTTCGTGGTCCAGATTTGAATCCCGACGAAATTTGCGTGTTGGGTCAGCATCTACAACGAGCCATAACCAGCGTGGCGACAACCAACTGCAATTTGGACGTGCACACGCTACAGGTGCTCTGGATGATAGGCAGCGGAGCACCGATCGAGGATTGCTATCTGGACAGCTCCGAATGCATCCTCTGGCCTAGGCAGGAAGTGAAGCTCCTCAAACTACTGATCGACGCAGGTGCCAAGCCATCCGAGAAGGTCGTCGAAGACGACGCCAGCAAGGATGCTGTTTCTTCTAGTCAGGTACCTCCGTTGACAAGAAATTTGATGATCGACCCCCATAAGTTTATATTGTCATTGACCTTATCAGCGTAGTTCTAACTCCTATGCTCCTCATGTATCTCTTTCAAATGGCGCATGATCCCTGATTGATAACAGTCGAGATGAAATTATCAGTGAAATTTGTATAACGATTATGTGGCTTTTTTATAAAAGGTCTCGCAAGATGTGAGCCCTATGGATGAGTCTCCAAGCGAGCCATTAACGGAACTACTCGGTGAAAGTGGAGACATCAATCAAGCTGATTCTTGCGGACGAACAGTGCTGCACACGCTTGCTGCAGACGGTAATGCATCTCTATTGGAACTCGCTCTGGCAACGTGTCCCCAGGTAAACATTGACAATTCTTAAAAGCATCTTAACACGTGCTTCTCTAGCACTTGATTGAACAATTATCCGAGTAATTGCATTGCCCATAACACTCACTTATGAGGTGAACTTATAATTTTGATTATTAGTGTATTACATCATTTTTATTGTACACATAACAATACTTGATTGTTTTATCCATATAAAGTGTACAATTTATATAACATTAATTAATTAAATAAATAAAAAAATTAAAGAAGTTAATTAATTAGAACAATGTATATGTTTGCAATATATTTTTAAACCGCATAATTTTTCAATTCCAGGCAAAATTGGAAGCCACCGATCGTCATGGTCAAACACCCTTGAACCTTGCTGCCAGACACGGTTACGCAGACGTAGTCAGAGTACTTTTGGCTGCTGGAGCTTGTGCAGATCATGCTGACTGCGATGGGTGGACTGCCCTTAGAGCTGCTGCTTGGGGTGGACACACTCAGGTGACCATTTTATAATAAACCAACATTCGATCCAGCACTGTAATTTCACTGTAATATCTATTTGACCCTTTGAACGCAACATCTATGCACTGTACTGTCACACTAATTTCTATGTATTTTACATAAACCTTAACCTGTACATTTGTTTCTGAAGCTTATCATACTAAACTCAACTGTTAAGATGTAAATAACCCTCTGTCGGATGTTAAAATTTAGATGACTTCCTAATTTCATTATTTATCTAAATTGCAAGCTGAAGCAAATCCAACAAACTGAAGTAAAAATTTACTCTGTAATATTTGGCAACTTGATGTGGTAATGAATATTTGCCTGCATAAAGTTTTGAACATAAATATATAATACATTAATTACATTTACATTAATTCTTATTAAAAAATTTGAGACACCACTGTGGAAGATTCGAGGAAGGGTTAATTATATCTGTTAAGTTGCACTAAACTGTATGTAATTAAATGTATGTCTGGCGTGCGGGGCGTCAGGACGAATAGGTTTCCAGAAATTGCAAGAGGTAATATAAAATACGAAAATAAAATCGCGTAGGTGGTCGAAATGCTGTTGGAGCACGGAGCAATGGTGGATTGCGCTGACTGGGATCAACGAACCGCTCTCAGAGCAGCTGCGTGGGGTGGCCATGAGGACATCGTTAAAGCACTTCTGCAGCACGGCGCCGACGTCAACAGAACGGATGACGAGGGCAGAACCGCCTTAATTGCTGCTGCCTACATGGGTCACAGCGAGATTGTCGAACACCTTCTAGACTTCGGCGCTGAGATCGATCATGCTGATAGCGACGGAAGGACTGCTCTCAGTGTAGCTGCTCTATGTGTCCCTTCCAATCATGGTTATGCAAAAGTTAGTTCTGCTTCTGGCTTTACTCGTGTCCATTTATATCCTCTGCCTGTTCATTCGTTGCCCACTTATCTATACTTTGATGACTCTTCTCCGTGATTCATCCAGAACTGCAAAACCTGAAAAGTAAAACATTTAACAAAGACCGAGACTGAGTTCAGATAAATTACGTTAACAAATTGGAAGCTCAGATCAGAGTTAATAATGTTTTTGGATGCGAATCATGTGCTGAAGAATGAGGTCCACATTGTCAGAGTATTGTAGCTAACTCAGAGGTTGAAGCATACTGTATCAGCTTTGAGTGTTAAGTGTGAACCATGTCATGAAAGCCTCAGGACCATCACTTCTAACCTAATATGCTAATCGTCAAATGTGGTTGCATCATTATGCAAAAGTTCATTCTGCTTCTAGCTTTACACGTGTCTGTACTTCAACTCTTCTCTGCCTCTTCATTCGTTATCTTTACACCTACTTTTCTCCTACTCTGTCGTCTAGTTTTCTGTATGATTCATCCAGAGTTATAGTAAGCAGAAGAACCTTAAGTCTGAATGTAGATAAATTAAATTAGCAAACTGCTGAGGAATCTCAGATCACACTTAACACTGTGTAAGGCTTTGAATGCAAAAATATCCTGAAGAATGAGATTCCCAATATTTCACTAGCACAAGCACAAAGTTTGAAGAATACATAGCATCAGTATTAAATGTAAACCTTGCCATGAAAGCCTCTAGATTATTGGCTTTAGCCTAAAACGTATATTATCAAATGTATTTGTAATTAATTATTTGTTGTTTTCTCGCAGGTTGTTACAATACTCTTGGAAAGAGGTGCCGCAGTTGATCACCAAGACAAAGATGGCATGACCCCGTTGCTAGTGGCTGCATTTGAAGGCCACAGAGATGTGTGCGAATTGCTGTTGGAGTACGAGGCAGACGTGGACCATTGTGATGCCACTGGACGCACTCCTTTGTGGGCAGCTGCCAGTATGGGCCACGGATCAGTGGTCGCTCTTCTGTTGTTCTGGGGATGTTATGTTGATAGCATCGATAACGAGGGTAGAACCGTTTTGAGCGTGGCCGCTGCACAGGGTGGCACTGACGTTGTAAAACAGCTATTAGACAGAGGTATAAAATTGTTTCAGAATTTTTGTCTATGATGCACAAGGTCCTCTGGGTTTACTAATAATGTCAGACACCCACTAAGGTCATAGATGAACGATTAAAGTGCACACTTATATTCCAGGTTTGGACGAACAGCACAGAGACAACTCCGGCTGGACACCCTTACACTACGCCGCGTTTGAAGGCCACATCGACGTTTGCGAGGCTCTACTGGAAGCTGGAGCTAAGATCGACGAAACTGATAACGATGGAAAGGGTGCTTTGATGCTGGCGGCACAAGAGGGTCACGCTACATTGGTTGAAAGATTACTAGAACAACACGGTGCTCCCATCGATCAACACTCTCACGATGGGAAAACTGCTCTCAGGTGATTCAACGATATCGCCGTTCATCTTTGAATAAAACATCGCGACGTTGTTTCAATTTGCAAAATGACTTATGAAGAAACGAAATGGTTGTAGGGTAGCAGCGTTGGAGGGGCATTATGATACTGTTAGAGTATTGCTGGCTCACAATGCAGACGTGAATGCGAAGGACGCTGATGGCAGGAGCACTCTTTATATCCTTGCTTTGGAGAACAGGCTGGCGATGGCACGATTTTTGCTGGAACATGCGCGTGCCGATGTGGAAAGTAGAGATTCAGAAGTAAGTAAAAATAATATAGCCTCTCTGGAGCTAAATAAGTAGTCTAATTGTCAAATTACAAGTTTAAGAGTGTACAAATGTCGCGTGATCTTTTAGGGCAGAACTCCTCTGCACGTAAGTGCCTGGCAAGGGCATGTGGAGATGGTAGCTTTACTGCTAACCGAAGGTAGTGCCAGTGTGAACGCCTGCGACAATGAGAATAGAACTCCTCTTCATTCAGCAGCCTGGCAAGGTCATGCTGCTATCGTCAGATTGCTGCTGGAACATGGAGCTACTCCTGATCATACCTGTAATCAAGGCGCAACTGCTTTAGGTAAAACAGTCATCTAATAATTAACCTCTTCAAGGATTATTTTTTCGAGATTGTTATCTAGTCATATTAGCATGCAACAATGTTTATGTGGATAAATATAAATCAGGTATTGCTGCACAAGAAGGTCATGAACACTGCGTACGAGCTCTCCTGAATCATGGCGCGGATCCGAGTCACTCTGATCACTGCGGTCGCAATGCTATCAAAGTGGCCGCCAAAAGTGGCCATGACACTGTGGTTAGGCTACTCGAGGAACATTCGGCTAATCAACGAAGTCTAAGACCTGGAATTAACGGAGGTTTGTTCATTTTATACATGTGACTTAGTGACCAAGTATCTCCACACTAACTACACTGTCCACACTATTGCATAGATACATTAAGAAGAGTCTAAGAAGTGATACAAACATGACAATGTCTAAGACATAAATTATAGAATATAATTCTTATAATTACTGTAGCGTTAACTCTTATAATTACTTTAACATGTATTACTGTCGCAGGTGGAAGTAGCAGTGCTACCTCGGTAACGTCAAACTCAACAGCAGAAACGAAACCGTCATCCGCGATTCTGAATCCGCTGTCAACCCAATACAGTCCAGCTGAATCGCCAGATTCAACGAAGAGGCGAAGCTGCGTCTCCCTGGGCAATAATTCCAGCAACAGCAAATCCAGCAGCAATCTAACCGGTAGCACGAAGAGCGATCAAGGGAAATTCAACCAGAACTCGATGGTGAATCAGGTAATCAAAGTAGGTAACACTGACGTTTCTTAATGCTTTTTTCCATTAACGCTGTACTTGGAGAATCTTCGACCTCCGATACCACTTCCAATGGGATCATCCATTACGTTTCATTAACTCTGCCGCATGCTTTTGTTCGTTCCGTTCTCACGCACTCGTGTACAGATCGTTTTTTGCAATCACTTTTCATCGAATTTATTTCTCTCGAGTACAACCCTAACACATTCAAGACTTATCTTACCGAGCGTAAATATCAAGGCGATCTATACACAAGCTTCAGACTTAACTCGCCGCACGAAAACCAAGGCATTATCTGACTCCTATAATTTTAGACACCATTATCTTTCACGCAACAACTACAACAATGCTCGAGGGGTGCGAAGAGTCGTCCGTTGAGCAAACTGTTGTCACCGTTGAAAAGCGAACCCCAAAGTCCAATCTATGCTTCGCCGCCTCATTCACCGTTGAGCGACAGCCTTATACCGTACTCGCCAACGAACACCAGTCCACCGAGTGCTCAGACGGCCGCGAACGTGATACAGAGCCAGCTAGGGGTCTCTTTGTTGACAGCGAACAATCAGAATTTACCGTACAAAGCGCAGATCGGTGGATACAATCACACATCGGCGATTTACGAACCCATCAACATAAAGACCGAGATCATCGACAAGAACGACATCGGTAAACCCTTCGAACTCACGAACGAGATGTTAGGTTTGAGCGTGACGAAGGACAAGAAAAATGGCCTCGACGAGAAGAGAAACTCGGCTGATACCCACTTCACTAGGGACACCCACATGAGGATAATACTAGGGAACAGTGGAGCTGGTGTTGGCAGAAGCGTGAAACATACCTCTGAACATATGCCTGCCAGGTATGGTTTCTATCATTATTTAAATATTTATTGTCTCTTAACAATATATTCATAGAAATAATTCTTTGCAATGTGCTTAAAATATAGGATTCACAATTTAATAGCAGTGATGTAGAATAGTAAAATATTGGAAGAATACTAAAGTTGTCAAAGAGTACAAAATGTGAACAGATGTTTCTAAAGTCATATTGCAAAGAGATTACTTCGTTGTAAATAAAGAGAATAATGTTTTAGTTGAATTATAAAATGATCTTTGATTGCAGTGCGAGCAATGCTAAACCAAAGCGCAATGGACTGGTTTCCAACCCAGCCATGAGATTAGTAGCAGGTGTTAGAAATGGAATTGAGAATGCAACTAATAGAAATAAACCAATTACAACGCGAGTAAATGGATTTCAGTGGAAAGCAGAGGCACGAAAGGAAACACCTTTGTAGGGACAGGTATTAATACAGTTTCACTTTTGAGGGCCACAAAGAAAAGTATCTAATGCTAAAAACCAATGTAATTTAAACAATTGTAAAGAACAAATAAAAGACCTAACAAAACTTTCAATTCATATAAGATTGTATAAATGATCAGAACAATGTGTTATATATATTTTATTTTACAATGCACCACACGATTTTCCATTATGCTTTATGAATATTATACAATATTTTCTATTGAATCATACACTTAGTATTAGAATTTAAATATTTCCATCCCTCAAATTTCGTTTGATCCAATTTTCAATTTTAATTTTGAAGATTATTGAATGACGAGTTCTTAAATATTTTGAGATATTAAATGATTATTGAATTTTCTAAAAAACAAAATAGAAGTAGCTGATCCTTACACGTTGTAATTACAGCGTTCAGTTTTGGAAGTGGTATCAGTAGATCTTTGTATTCCTTTTTTACTAAAGCATAACTTATCGATTTTGCATGATCAAAGATAACTATGTATAACATTAGATTTTGCAATAAGACTAGGAATTAGCAAACGTGAGTTTAAACAAAATTTTAATATTCTAATCTTTTCAGAATAACTGGTCTCACTAATCTCCACTTAAGTGTGTTTGTGTCATGTCGAGTTCATTTATCATTTACTTAATAATTAATTGTAATAAGTTACGAATAGAATAATGGACTAATCAGGATTATAATTTCTTTGACATAGGTTGTATTGTCAGAAGCACCATCTCAGCAGGACACTGGAATCCGTTATTGCGGTTGGCGAATCGTAATTACCAAAAAGCGGAAGTCAATAAATAAATTTTTCTCTTTTTATTTGAGCAAAATCAAATTACCTCACATTAAAAAATGAACGAAAAAGATTTATAAAAATCGCGACGAATATGAGAAATAAAGAAATGCGTACTATACAAACAAGAAAACCAAATATTAAACAGCATAGAGAAGTATGTAGATCTAGACATGTAAACAATTACAAAACATGACTTTGTATAAATGTAACGTTAATAAAAAATTCTTTATTGATCTCACTAATACTTCATATAAACGGCGATGAACTAATTATTGAAACCTTAAGGATTGATAGTCATTGAGTTTAATGAAAGAACAATGTGTTATGAGATTTTTCCTTCAGAAGACTGGATGCAGATAAAATGCATAATGTGATGTTTTAATTGATTAACTCAAAGAATGATACAGAATTGTAAAGATATGTATAAATTATATTAAATAATTAAGAAAAAAAAAGTTATAGCGATACAATGTGAAACTCAGTTACAAATACGTAAAATTATGGCCTGAAGATTAAAAACGTGTGTAAATACACATCCTTCATGTATTGTGCACGATCATATTTATTATATTGTAATAGATGCAAAATAAATAAAAAGCAAAATATCAATACTACCGATTTATTTATTTAGCGTGACTCGTTTTTCACCGACGTAATTTAATGATGATATCCAATCAAAACGGTTCTAGTTAGAAGAAAAAGTTTGCTGTAGCAGATAACAGTAGAACTCCCTTATAACTTCCATCATGATTATAAAAGAGTCATAAATACATCCACTGTCATAAGATATCTTTCCCAAGGTAATATCCACTATTTTTAATGTTCCTGCCTAACATTTTAGATAAGACGGCAGATTTCATTAAGTCAGATTTTTTAGAAAAGTGTGCAACAAAAAAATTTGTCTTGAAAAATCACTCTGGGTATCTGTATGTATAAAATATTCTAAAAGTTTACACTAAAAATATAATTCAAACATCTTGATACAAGTTTGTGATAACATACTGTACTCTCAGATTGTAGTAGATTATTCATTCATACAATTTTTGAACAAAATGAATCTATTAAAGAGAATACTGCGACAAAAATTAATATTAACAACTGTTGCTGGTGTGTGTGCTGGAATCACAATAGGTTTTTTTCTTAAAATCTCAACTCCTCAACCATGGACCAAAAGAAATATAATGTACCTAAAATTTCCTGGGGAACTATTCATGAGAATGGTAAATTGCTTAATATTACCTCTTGTAATGACTAGCATCGTGAGTTCTACTTGTAACTTGAAAAAATCAGGTAAACTTAAAAAAATCAATGTTACTTTTATTATAATATAATAGCTGCCTCTTAGACTGACCAATTTTCTAATATGTAGGACAGATTGGATCAATGGCTCTGTATTATTATATGACAACAACATCACTTGGAATAATACTAAGTGTCATACTTGTTCAAACAATAAAACCTGGTGAATTACTTAAAAACAAAAATATTATATCACAAAATTCAACCAAGTCTTCCATGACAGTGGATACAATTTTAGATTTATTTCGGTATCTTATTTATAATACATATAATGGTAAAATTTTAATACTCCTTTAAATATATTTATTTTTACTTTTCTTAATTTTATAGAAATTTGGTACCAGATAATATAATGAGTGCATGCTTATCACAGGTAATGTCATTTTACTTCCCTAATTTTTGTTAAAATTATATATTCAAATAATATAAAAATATATGAAACATTGTTGCAGTATCAAACTGTACTAATAAAACCAAAAAATGAATCAGGTATGTTAAAATGACAATATAAAATAATGTCAAGCATGCAAAATTTTAATAAAACATGGTTTTGTAGCTCCAATATATGATTGGAAAATAGATCACACAAATATAATGGGAACAAATGTCTTGGGACTGGTATTCTTCAGTTTAGTTTTGGGCCTAGCAATTGGAGAGATAGAGTCAGTGGGTGAACCTTTAATAAATTTCTTTCGATCTTTATCAGAAGCAATGATGAAGATCATGAGCTGGACAATATTGTAATATCACTTACCACATAATGAAGCAATGATAATGAATAGTTATAATATAAAAATTGATGTTATATAGGCTGGTACCAATAAGTGCATTATTTCTTATTTCTGCAAAGATTCTAGAAGTAGAAGATTTTAATAGTGTGATGCGAAGGCTTGGAATTTATATCCTAACTGTCTTCAGTGGGTTACTTATACAAGGATTAATAGTACTTCCTCTAATATATTTCATATGCACTCGACAATCTCCATACAAAATTATAACTAAGCTTGGACCAGCTTTCGTTACAGCATTTGGTACATCATCTAGGTAATTAATTGAAATATATTTAATACAGGATACCTCAAATTTATGTAATCGATGATATTTACAATATAAGCTAAATTCTTCAGTACAGCTACAGTCCCTGTAACAATATCATGCTTAGAACGCATTGGAATGCCTTCCAAAATATGTAGATTTATTATACCAATTGGTGCCACCATAAATATGGATGGTATTGCATTATACGAAAGTATTGGTGCAATTTTTATTATTCAATTGCATGGATTGCAATTTTCATTGTTCAAAATCATAATAATCAGGTCTGTATTATGATCCTTTTTTGTTACAATTATAATATTAGATAATAATAGTAAAATGTATTGGAAACATTTGTAGCATAACTTGCACTATATCATGCATTGGTGCTGCTGGCTTACCTAGTGGTGGTTATGTAATGTTAATAATGGTATTAAATTCTGTGGGAGTCCCTGTAGAAGATGTCTCGTTAATTATCGCCATCGATTGGTTTGTGTAAGCATTTACCATTCATATCTATATAATCGCAAATGTTCATTCATAATAATCAAATGTCATATTTTTAGAGATCGATTTAGAACGACCCTAAACATCGTAGCTGATGCCTTGGGTGCTGGGATAATAACTCATTATTACAACAAAAATAAGCAAATTCCCGTGCAGGAAGAAATGGAGTTGTGTACATAAGATGACTTATCCATAAATTAAATTAAAATTATAACGTTAATCAAAATATATTATATATAAATATAAACTTATGATGTAAGCAAGAATTACACGAACGATATACTCATTTAATAAAATATTGATAAAATGTTTTATATATATCTATTTAAATAAAAATATTTTGAATTGCATTTATATATAAATGTTATTAAAAGTTTGCTTCCTGTTCGAAACTGAGAATACTTATTTAAATTATATCGTACTGAACAAATGGCGGGAACTTTTACCTCAAAGATTCAAATATAAAGAATGATACATAGCCTCACAAATTTCTGCAAGCTTCAGATCTTCAAATAGTTGTGACATTTCTATTGTATAACATTATAAAATATTACTTTTAATATTTTCCATCAAATCTTTCATTAAGAACATAGTATGTTACTTATTTATTAAAAAAATCCCATTACTACTAGTTCCATGAAAGATCATACTCCTCACGCGATGAGTTTTTTGTTCATTCTGCGCATACAGGATATGATTGGTTCAAATACTATTGGTTTCAAGAATAATGCGCATGCTCGGTTGCGATTTTCGCGATGCCAAATATATATACCCAGTGATCTTTTACTTTGTGTACTCTAGATTTAGATCATCGTCTCTTTTCCCTACTTATATATTTTTGTACACCCTGTATATAATGTACAAAGTGAAAGGCGTATAATACTGAAATTAGCCGCAATGCGCGAGCTATGATCTCTCATTCACACCACTGAACGAGTAACTTTTCGGGGAACAAATGTCGATAATTTCCGGTGTTTTTAAACACACTATTATTTTTTCATTATAATGCCAATGCTGTAAAACATTACAAAGAGAAAAGAAAACTAAAAAACAAATAAATTGACAAAATAAAAAATGTCCAAAAAATTAACACAAATTTTGAATATGATTATAATCATTGAATAATACAAGATTTTCTTTTCCCTAAAACATCTTTCGAGGATAAAATATAAGAGGAAAAATAAACCTACCTTAACCTAAACTAACCTAAAATATTAAATCGTAGCTACGTTCAATTCAGTTTATGATGATAAAGTAGCGAAGGGACCTAGCTTATCTGACACACGGCTACAGCCAGCGACTCCTGTGACATTTTCTAGAAACGAAATCTCATCTATGTGAATACTGCATGTATAGGAGCGAGATTTCAGAATGGCGACTGTCTTTACTTAGGAGAGTACTTATTCCCGCCCAGAAATTGTGTAATTAACGCGTGTCTTTGAAGAGTTCCATGTGTTTTTCGTCGCATATTCACTGAAAATGATAATAGAGAATCCAGATCAATTCAAGGCGTGGCTCACAGCCGTCTTGGAGCCGCTGTAAGTAGGCCAGCTTGTCCGAGTACAGTTTTAGCTGTATGTGTATGCATTTGATATTGTAAATGGCCGTACATGTGCTGTGCTTTACACCCCATGCAGAATTTTATTTACATGTATTACCTGACTGTTTCTGAATGATTCGTGATAGGTCATTTTAGTCCAACTGCTTCCATCACCCTTATCATGCATTGAACAACAACTAGCTCAATAATAATAGGTCCTTTAATGATCTGCTTCATCTGTGTTTCATAGCAAACATTTTTCAGATGATTATACAGAGAGTATTTAACTCTTTGGCATTTTGTGCCACAATGTAAAGTTCATATCTATTTCCATGAGATACTACATCGTAAAAATACTTTTTGGTATATAAACAATCTATAAGAATTATTTATTTTTTAAAGAGACTGTTGACAGTAATGAATAACCGAAACATAATTTTATCTTTGTAAATGAATTATTGTAAAAACATTAACATAAAGATTAGGGTATCGTAAAGATTAATAGAAGTTCAAAAGGAAAAAATACTTAAATAAATCACAATTTCATAAAAATGTTGAATATATTTAGGTAATCATTGAAAATGTTTTCATTGATTTATAATAGACCAGTTAAAAACTTGTAACTAACTTCATATATGATTTATTGGATTAATATTATCATTCTTCTTGCATTTTGTGATCTCTATTGAAATTATGTCACATAATTCTAAAATTTGTTCGTAACCATAATTATTGAGGGTTTAAAGAAATATACCATTATGATACCAAACATCAATTAAATTTATGATGGTATCAGTCATATCAATACTATGCCTTAATAATTATAAATATCTATTTGTAAAGTTATTTAGAACATTATGTTATAATAGAAGATATAATTATTATGTGTTTAATTTTTTAGTTGTGATGCAGATCCTGCTGCATTAGCAAAATATGTATATGCTCTTGTCAAGAAGGACAAAACTTTGGAAGAGTTGCGTGGTGGAATGGTTGAACAACTTGATGTATTTTTACAACAAGGTATGATTATATTAAAATAATATTTATAAAAATGACTAACTAATTATTTTCGTTGCAATGTTAATATTCTTTTTTTTGCAGAAACCAAAAACTTTGTGGAGTTACTGTTTAAAACATTGGAAACTCAAGAATATGTACTACCACCAGCAAAGAGTGATCCAGATGGTGGTGGGACACCTCCAGGTGTAAATCCACCACCACCTGCGATGGCCACAGAAAAAGTAACTGAAAGTACAATTCCAATTACTTCTGTGAATACGAATCCTCCTGCTCCCCTCCAAATGAATGGATCTGCACCTATGACAATAGGTAAACGTGAAACTAGGAAATCAGACTCTGAAAAAGTTGACAAAGAAAAAGAAAAACGTTCCCGAAGTCGGTAAGTTCTATTTTTATTAACGTTTAGGGCCATATAGCGAGACTTCGTGGTATTTTAAAATATTTATTACGTATGTTTATAGAAGCGGCCGAATGAGGTCCAGAACAAGGTCACGTTCACGTTCATGGGAAAGGGACAGACGTAGATCTAGAAGCAGGGAACATATCCGACGTGATCGAGAACGTGATAGGAGTCGACCATGGAGAAATGAATCACCACCAAATACACGACGGCATGATAGGAGGTCCATACACTGTTTATATTAAAAGATGAAATATTCTAACTTCGTTTTTCATTTGTAACGTTAATTCTATTTTCAATAGACGAAGCAGGAGTCGTAGTACATCACCAATACGACCAAGGATACGAGATGGTCCTGATAACCGCGATCATAGAGCACGATTTAGGAACAGATCTCCAACACCTCTTCGATCTAGATCTCGATCGCGATCATTAGATCGCAAGAAGATAGACCGGTCTGAAAGAATGGAAGTAGATCGAACAGATAGAATTGAAGGAAGTCCTGGTGGTGGCACACCAACGCAAGATAGTAATCACGGAGATGTAGACATGAGGCTGTCTACTACTAGTCAATCAATTCAAAGTGTTGTTGCTGTTGCTTCTAGCGTTCCGAATAGCCAACCAGGATTTCAAACGAAAAGGAGGTGCAGAGATTTTGATGGTTTGTACCGTTTGGATTGTTAGAAATCGATCAATACGATGTACAATATTATAAATTTAAAACTATGCTCTTGCAGAGAAAGGATATTGCATGAGGGGAGATCTTTGTCCTTATGATCATGGTACAGATCCGGTTGTATTAGAAGATGTGGCTTTAAGCCGGGTCTTGACTTTTGGTCCCCATAGTGCTCAAGCACCAGGAACAGTACCTGTAACAGCCGTACCAGAACCACCTCCTGGACCTAATGGAAATGCACCACCGCAACACCTTCCTCTTGCAAGTTTACCTCCTCCCCATTTAAGGAATCAACATCATTCTAACATGGGTAAGGTTGTTTAAATACGAAGCTTAATGTTTACTTTTGCAAACGAAAAAATCATGGAATATTATGAATACATATTTTACACGGAGTGTTTCAATTTTGATTTATGATAGGTTAAAGGTTGTGTTTATGTTTACTTTTTTTGTTTAGAATATTATTAAAAGTTTGTAACGTAAAATAAATGTTGATAGATGCATTTGCTGAATATAATCCTGATGCACCAAGCATGGAACCACGAATGCCATGGGGAAGGCATCCCCAACCAGGACCTGGTATTTATGGTAGAGGTCAGAGGGAACTGATCAGCGTACCAGTAATTCCGCATACAAATTCTTCTGAAATAACGCATACCCAAACGAATCCATTAAAACGTAAACAAGCATTTGATTTCAATCGTCTTGGACCAAAACAACGAGTGGTACATAATCCAGCTAATTGTTCTCTGGAATTAAAAAAAGTCCCACGTAGCCTGAACAATATAACCCAATTGAATAATCATTTTTCAAAATTTGGTAAAATTGTAAATATCCAAGTTAATTTCGGCGGAGATCCTGAGGGAGCGTTGGTTACCTTCCAGCTACCAGCTGAAGCAAAGGCTGCATACAGAAGTACAGAGGCTGTGTTGAATAACAGATTTATCAAAGTGTTTTGGCACAACAATGTTAACAACAATGCAGCCGGCGGCGCTATTGAAAATGTGCCACCAGGTAAGCTGATATTCTGAATTGTTAATTATAGGCTTTTCCGATCGTTATCTAAAGATGTGTGGGTAATCGTATATCCTTCCGAACCTGCCCGAGTGCACCCGACACTACCCAAGTCCTAATTATCGTATACCTGCACATTTCCTAGTTACTTGAAACATTTTATAAGCATTTGAATGAAAATATTTAATATTCAATGTAACACTATTTTACTTGTCCAGGTTGCCGTCCATCTGTGAAGGAAAGATTAGGTGCTGCTGTGAACGTGCCAGCGAAAACCGAAGAAAATGAATATATTCCCACTCGTCGTTCGACCGAAGAACAAGTTACGCAGACTATAGTTCCCACATCACCAAAAACTACCACTGTTCCTACACGAGAAGAAAAAGTTCTCGCAATAAAAAAGACACAAGAAATATTAGCTGCTAAGGAAACGTTAAAGAAAAAGCAAGAAGAGAAACGTAAAGAGGCGTTAAAATTAACGGCCGATTTGCGTAAGAGAAAACAAGAATTACTAGATAAGCATTTGATAGAGATACGAGCTTTGATCGACAAAGCCGAAAAGAATCCAGAACAAAAAGATGCAATTATGGCAACGATAAAAACAATGCAGCAATCTATTGACAATTTGCGCAAAGATTTAGCTGCAAACGGACAAATCGGTGGAAATAAGACGCAGGTTAAATCCAGAGAACAAACGCAAAAAGAGATTTTAGACGCCGAGTTAGATTTAATGACTGCACAACAGGAGGGACAAGACGCTGGGGAATTACAAAAGAGATTAAACGAGCTGCGAGCTCAGGCTGCTGCATTGGGTTTAAATACGGGCCCAGCTGTCGGTAGAGGTACAAGATCCAGTAGAGTTATACGTGGTACTCACGCATTATCGTACAGGGGCCGTGGTAGAGGTAGTTTTACTCATGTTTCGGTAGATCATAGACCGACGAGTCTTCTAGTCTCTGGTTACGAAACCGAAGAAAAGGCTGAAGTTTTAGCGCATTTTCAAGTAAGAATTTAATTATTCTTCGTCATTATTGTTTTCAAGTATTAATTTTTGTAATTCATTTGGACTTTCGTTGCGTTACAGCAATTTGGAGAAATAGTGAGTCAAATAGTAGATGACGCAACGCCTTCGATTGTAATCAATTATAAATCAAGGAAAGAAGCCGAGGTAGCTTTAGCAAAGGGACGCACATTTCAAGATAGATTATTATCCATAACATGGGTGTCCGGGCATCATTTACATCGTGGCGGGAGCGGTAGTAATACAAATACGTCTGTACAACTTACCTCCCGTTCTGAACAAGCACCACCTACCACAGATGAAGATGTTGATTTGGAAGTGAGTTCTTCATCAATACTGTGAAAAGCATAACATGTGTGTGATACGTCGAGACGTATATTTCTAAATTCCTATATTCCCAGATCCTTAGATTTCTAGAATCTACACCTTTCTAAGTCTCAAAATTCCATAGTTCCAAAGTCAGAAAATTCCAAAAGCCTCAAAGTTCCAACATGGATCACACTTTAAGAATTTCTGACCTAGACTGTTACGTACTAGGAACTGGTATTAGTCTGTTTCATTAATTATTGATAGGTGTTATTACATTTATCTTAATTTATTTTTATACTATTTCATTTCATTAAAATGTTGATTTATAAACTTTAACAGGGTAACGCCGAAGCACTGCTTCTTGAAGAAAACGAAGAGGAAGAGGATGAAGATGGCGAATCTCGAAGTTGGCGGCGATAGCAGGGTCAGCGACATTCGTGACAAAAATTTGGTACCAGCTATAATGACTGTGTAATGACCTGGGCAAAACAATACGTGCCCACCACTTGCGCCATTACTGCACTGTCGTTTGATGCATCAAATGCCATGATTTTCACGAAAAAATCAGGTTATGAGCTCATACACGTTATCATGAGTGTTACACTATTTGTTAATATTATTAAATATATACGCGTGCGCATTATATCGGTATTATAAAAAAACATACCGTACCGAGTTGCGCGTTGCAAAATAGAAAACTGATATGCAAGTTTACAACAAGAAAAAAACTAACCAAATTTATCCCATTATTTGTAGAATAAAATCGCTATGTTTTGTATGGGAAACATCTTATTCTGAATTCAGTCCTTTTCTTTCGTGTGTAGTACTGTGAATTGTCTACTGTTATTTCTTTTAAGATATAACTATGATAATTGTAGCCAGACTTCTAGAATAAGTAGATACTTATAATTTCAAAAATTTTACAATCGAAAGTGAGGAAACTATATTTATAACTTGTAAGATACAAATACAATTTATTATATAATTATCACGTAAACATATAGCGTACAACGCTTCGAGTAGTGTAATTGGTTTCTCCTTTTTCTTTTTTTTTTTTTACTTTCACTTAATATGTACTATTTAAAATTATCTCTGTAATGATGTACAGTGTAATGTATCATTGTCACGATTTCCTTTTGTCAAATGTTAATGAAATTAAGTTGATTAGAATTGAGAACTTTATTCGTGCATAATTTTACACTAGTGTTTTTTAATATACACTGAAAAAAAAATTAATTGATGTAATTGTTACATACAAATTCTTAAGATTAGTTTTCAAGGTAAGTATTGAATTCTGCAATAAATGAATTTCGTGTACACTCTGTGTGAACTTAGAGAAAAAGAAAATCACAGACTATGTTTTTAATGCCTTCGGCATTTCGATATACATAGAAATAAACTTATTTGATACATTTTGAAAATAATTCTAAGTAAAATCCTACCCGATGTTTCATTAAGTATTTTATTTTTAAATGTTAAACAATGTAGGTGATAATTTGCTTTTAAATGTTACATTCTAAAAAACGTTATCTACTTAAGAAATTCCTCTTGTTTAAAATTCGTACACTAGTTACTAAGGCAACTGTTTTATAAGAACTAGTTTTTTTTTTATAAAAATTCGATATCAATTGAATCAACAAGAACGAAAAAAAATTTATTTATTCAGTCAAGAAGAAAATAAAGTTTTTACTCCATTCCTATGAAGTGTGTTTTCAATGTAGCAAACGTAGTATGTAAAACAATCACTTGTTTCTTGGTTCCATACTTCGATAATGTTAAGCAAAATATTGTACAGTATTTCAGAATCAAAATTACTGTAAAAATAACATGTACTTTTTGTACTATATTTTAAGAGAGCAATGAATTGAGACATGTATTAAAAATCCCATAAGAGAATTAAAAATAAATTACATTAAAAAAATAAATGCTATATGCATGCAATTTTAAACAAAAAATAAAATGTATACAACATCATTTAAGTTTGTCACATAAGACTTTTTACATTACGGAGATAACCAGCTAGCTAATAAACTACCCAACAATAATTGTGCAACCGGTAGTACACACAATGGTAAGTTCACTGCTGAACTATGGGCTGAACCATGATAAGCACCACGTAAAATCCAACTGCCAAGACCAACTGATTTGTGAGTACTTGTAAAAAGTGTAGCTAGTACAATATCCCGAGGCAACCATTGAGAGCACAAAATCCAACATAAGCAGCTAACAAAGAGTTGTCCCACGCAAGCTTAAACATAAAAGATACTAATGCCACACTGAGTTAATGAAAATTATATCTTTACAGTTATTTCAAATCAATAATACTTTTACTACATGCAAAAAAATTATACAATTGTTACAACAATCATTGGTAAACATTTATCTGTTGTTAGTAAAGTTAGTATTACTACACTTACCTATTAATACACATAATAATACATCTGTAGCTTGTAATGATGATGCATCCACTAAAACAGCATCACAAAACCAGTGATATGCTGTAGCTAATAACAGCCCTTGAGAAAACCATGGAGACTTAACTTTGAAACAAAAATCATACTTTAAAATAATAATTTGAATTGCAATACCAATAAGTAATGGTATAATTGTACTATAAATAGTTTCTTTAATGTTCACACCAACCAGAGGAGGTGTAGATGCTCCTAACTGTAACAGGAATCATATATATATATATATAATTAGTGCATAAAAAAGATTTAGACTTTTATAAAATAATAAATGTATACATATATTATTTACCACAAAATATAATAATATAGGGGATATAAATAACCCTCCAAAATGAGAAACTAATGTTATTACAATACTTGTTGACAAATCTGCTTTTGCTAATCGACATAGAACAAAACTTGTATTGAATGGAGGTGGCATGCAGTAAAGTACCTGGAATAAAAAGCTGATCATGGCTGTTCTACAAGCATCTTTATTTTTACTTATTTACCTCCATTCCCTTTAACAGCCATATATTAACATCAGCATAAAGTAATAAATATACTCCAATCTTCATTAAAAAGGGCATTAGTATATATATAAAAATCATTGTAAATACTAGAAGGGAACCATTATTTAATGTTGAATATAGCGATTTAGGATCACATAATAAACCTGCTTCCAGATATGTTAAAGGCACAGCAAAATATCGGATGATAATGTTCCCATTAAGTATACCTAAAATATATGATAAAAATTTACAATATAAATGCCTTATGATAAATACAGTAGAAATACCATTTGTTTTGCCAAAGTGTGGTCTAATAGAGGCAAGTATCATACACAACAGCATTGATAGAAAATATCCATATCGATATAAAAGTTTGCTATGTTTTTTCATTTGTTGGTTTTCTTCTATGTATTTTAAATTCATATTTCCTTAATTTAGTATATACCTGTAACGATTTAAATATCTTAATATGTGCTGCAATTTTACTATAATAATAGTAGTTGCATAACAAAGCAAATAAAATGTGAATAATAGAATGAAGAAATGTTGATAATAGTAAAGGGGATTCAAACCATTTTTGTGAAAATTAAATTATATCTGCCTACGAGCAAATTCAGCCAGTATAACATTTTTCTGCTTCTTCTTTGGGACAATTTCATGCTCTGTCTCCTTTATAAATATTGTACATGTGCACTTTAAGATGAAATACTATACATACTGCAATCCTATTTGAACATGCTTAAAGTGTTATGATTAAATAAAGCAAGCGTATCTTATTCTTTATAATATTATACTATATGTATTAAATATAGGGTCTATAATCATTCTCTTACAATCTAATCTATGTCATGAATTTGTCATCAGCATTTCTGTAGAATATTAAATCAAAAAGATTGATGCATTTAAATTTAAGCATTATTTGCAAAATTTTTAATATAAAAAATGCAGTAATATCTTTCTAAATAACAGTTTTCCTATGGTACATATAAAATTACTTAGTTTTACCATTCATTGGAAATAAATAAAATGATGATTATTATCACTATTATTCTAATCCTATATCATTCAAAATGACTAGAAAAATAAGTGCTTGGTGCCAAGTAAAATCAATTCCATACTTTAAGGTATAATTATGTATTTACACGTTATCACGTTGATAGATAATTGATTATAATTTAAACGTTGTTTAAATTCAAAAATGTTGCACACAAAGAAATAAATTATTTGTTATATAACAAGAATTAAAAATGTATGTTCATTACATTTGTCAACATTTTCCTAAAATATTTAACAAATTATAATATTATATTATACAGTTTCCGATGATTGAAAACTATTACATTTAATTAATATTCAACTATTAGATAATAAACAATATATTGTTTACTACATCGCTTCAAAATATCTGTACGAATACGACAGAGAATAAATGACAAACAAATCGCAATGAAGAATGTAGTTGTCGTTTCATCACGCATGCGTGGTTGAAATAAATATTTTGAATCATATTACGTTACTACTGCTAAAAAAATATTTTTTGTTAAAAAATGGTAAATTTGTTTTGACAAAAATTTACGTTCAGATAATGCAAAAATATAAGTAGTAATTAAAACTTTATAGTACATATAAATATTAAAGGATATACCCTCTCTGATTTATACACCCTTCTAAATCGCGTCTAATAATTTCGGAAGTAAAAGTAATTAAGTTTAAATTACATACCATAAATTAAATGCTACCTGTACTGCTAAATACAGTAGGAGCCTATTATATGACTTTGGGTAGACGCAAGAACGAAGAAATTTGAATAAGTCATATAAACTAATAATGACCACATTAAGTGACCACTAAATGGGTCACGAATAAGGAAATTTGATTATCCGTGGGAAAAATTGACTGTCCATTAATGCTCAAGTCTTCATATTTCAAACTTTGTATTTGATGAAGGATTTGTAATGGTAGGGAAATACTATTGGTATGCATGGCAATCTTTGTAAAAGGAACATAGTGAGACTGTACTGTATTACTAAAAGAAATATAATAAGGGTTTGATACATTTTATATTTACTTATATTTTATAGCATTTTATATTGCTCTCCATTTAATATTCTGAAACATCAATAGCTTTTAGTACATGAAAGTAAATAATTACAAGAGATTAGTTCATTAATTATCATTTATTATAATAATAATATTAATAATAATAATAATAATACAATAATAATATTAATAATAATAAGATTAATGAAACAACAGTTCACAGTGCATGTAAACATGGCATATTACCGGAATACCTTACTGCCATATGTCGGGGTCTACCCTTTCTGGCACACATTTCCAAGCTTATACAGCTTGTTTATCGCTTATTCACATTTTTTTTTCTTACAGAATTTTAATAACTTTTATACACAGTATGGTCTATGATTAAATACATAACATTGACTTGTAAACAAGGTTACACTCAAAAGAATTAGTATTTAACTGCATTACCTTTCAACACTGTGATAACATAAAAGAATATTTTTTTTTTAATAGACCATAATTTAAAAAACGAGTTTATATGTTAAATAAAAGATACAGGTAGTTTGTACCGCAAACTACAATAAACAACTCATGATATAAAAAATTCTATCTAGATCGTTCTTTCTCAGTTTTTGTAAACAGTAATGCAAAGCATTACACATGCTATATATTTCCCTTCTTTTTTAAATATAAACATAGAAATGCGTCGGTAACGCAAATATAAGAGAATCACATATCAGCATGCTCAGTGACACGAGAATATTAAATCAAGGTACAAAGACTTTGATTTTTTTTATTAGCTAAATGCCAAAGAATTGTACATAGGACATCTAATCGACGATTTTTAAGGAACAAAGGTATTCGTTGAATGCATATGTATGATACAGTTGAATAAACTACATCATGATAAGCCATTGTTCATTGTTATTCCTGATCAAGAAACACAATATGTTACAGAAAAAAAGTGAAGTAGAAAAATTCACAGATTGATCTGTCCAATGTGAAAAATTTGTAATATCTTTAAATTAGATACGTATTCGATAATGAATGGAATATATTTTTTTGTGAATTTTCGTATTAGTAAATAAAATAAGAAACACCTAATCAGTAGTACCACCTATGCTAGAAACGCGGGTTATTATACATCAGTATTTATCAAATATATATAATAAAAACACAAGGAAACATTGTATAATACGAATTTTAGAGCATGCCAAAGACAATAGGATTATAAAAAAATAGTATAAAAATAATTTAAACTCAAAATATTTACGTTTAGATTCACTCTTGAATCACTTGTGATTTTAAGAGTTATGAATTTCTTATACAAATTATACACAGAGTAAAATCGTAATTTTAAGGGCTAGGAATTATGCTTAGATGAAGTTCTATAATGGCAACCATGAGTTTTATTTAAGAAAAAAAAAAAATGATTATATCATTGTATGGCAGTAAATAATATTGATTTTTCATTACTAATTTAAAAGATAGTTGTATATACTCCTAAAAGTTATTGAATTTAAGTTGTGAAAATATATAAAAATTATTTAATATGATATGTTAAAGTAACAGTCTTTTGTCTGAGTATGAAAATTGTAATAAATAAAGGAAAATAATTATTTGAACATTTGACAAGAACTTGAAAGTAACAAATGATGGATAATACAGATTAGTATTATTTTTAAACATCAGACAATATACAACACTAAACCATTATACGTAAATATCTATTTATAAAAATATAATGCATTTGTAACAATTTGTTACAGTCTATTGTTAGTACTCCCAGATTATTTCTTACAGAAATCCTCAAACCCAATGGAAAGAAAGAAATCGGAAATATCACATTGTCAAAATGTTAACTAGTACCTGATATTAAAAAGAATTCCCTCCTCTTTATAATACTGATTAGTTAGACTAAAAAATGGTAATATTTTAAAATGAGTGCATACCATAAATGTACAAAAGTACATAAGTAAAAACTTGTAACAAGAACAATCGAGCTACATAATACAATATGCAATAAAATTGTTCTTATTTTCCTGAATGAAACATATTCCGAAATTTTATATACCTTATGTCTTGAACAATCTAATAGATTAATGAATATTAGTAATAATTAGATTCTTCCAAAATCCTATACAGTTACTTTTCACCTTATACACGAGAAATGTATACAGATAAACAGTATCAAATTACTGTATTACCCATCTAAAAATTCAATTA
Source organism: Megachile rotundata (assembly GCF_050947335.1). NCBI lineage: Eukaryota > Metazoa > Arthropoda > Insecta > Hymenoptera > Megachilidae > Megachile > Megachile rotundata. The sequence goes on from NC_134983.1 coordinate 18,675,776, forward strand.
GCGATGAAACAAAAAATATAAAGAGTGAAAAAATTACCTGCTTATAATTTTCGTCTGCAATTCGTAACTTACTTTATTAATATAATATCTTCATCGCTGCAAGAGTTTACTCATAACTATTATACAATTTCACTCTGTGTAGCATTTTATTCTCATAGCAAATAGTGATCGCATTTTTTCACTTATCAACTAGAATTATTTCATATCACAATGTCAAGGCACTTAAAAAGAAAAGTTCTTTTTCCTTAAGCACCTTTACCCTTCTCCTTTAGTCCAACATAAACATAACACAGAACATTCAAAAATTTGTAGTGCTATTACTTCGATTGACCTTTTTACCCACTACTCGAGAGGATGTTCTAGTTGGCGTAGACCTTAACTTATAGCCTCCGGCATTTATGTTATTATTAATTGCCGCTACATTCGGGGCAATAGTTTTTAGGCATTTAGCCGCTTCTTGTAGTTGTTTCGATAAAATTTCATTTTTTAGCTTTTCTGCGTTCAATTCACGTCGAAGTTGTGCTTTCGTTTTGTTTCCAAATGGACATAGTACTCTATGTTGAATGAGACATACTGCTGAAGGTCTCATTTCGGGATTTGGATGAACCATTAACTTGAATGAAAATAGAATTGTTATATTATGCTTATACAAAGAAATTTTACAATACTTACTTTATAGAAAGAATACTTACTTTCAGTAATTCATTGACATCACGACTATAATGAGGTAATTCTTTTAAATTTCCATTCCTAATATCGTGCCATTCAGGCCCATTTTTAGGTAATGGACCTCCACCACCTGCTTCATAAACGGTTAATCCTAATGCAAAAATATCAGCTTTTGGCAAATGACTGAAGTCCTCGCGTAAAATCTCTGTCGGTAAATATCTACAATCTCCTTCTTCGACTTGAGGGTTATTAACAGATGTAACATGACCTAGATCACCTATTTTATACGTAATTTCTTCTTCTATAGTTTCTTCTTCATCAAAACCATCATCTGCTGAATCATAGTTCACTGCGAGTAACCTTTTTTCCTTTGAGATAAAAATATTTCCAGGTTTGATATCCATATGTACTAATTGCATACTGTGAATGTATCTTAAACCTTCAGCAACGTGTAACAACAGTTGTCGTATCTCCGCTTCAGTAAACTGTTTCTTTTCTTTTTCTAAATTGACAATTGCATCTGCTAAGCTACCACCATTACAATATTCATTCTGAATAATCATGTGATTATCTTCCGCCCAAGCAGAGTAATATCGTACGACATGCTGATGTTTGCCAAGAACAGCATGAGCGTATACTTCGTTTAAAGCATTCTTTTCATTAATACTTCCAGCAACTGGTTTAATACTTTTTTTAATAGCATAAATGCATCCATCTAATCGATTGATGCACTTGTAAACCGATCCAAATTCGCCTGTACCAATCAAGCCCAACTCGTGAAATTCCTGATGATATCTGGGAATGTTTGAGTCTTGTAACGCTACGCGTTTTGTTGCCTGTTCGACTTCGTTATCTGAGTCTTCAGAATCGGCAAGATCAAATTTTGGAATTTGAATATCAGGGGAACTGGTATAAAAAGGACAATATATGTTAATGTGGTTATAAATATATTAATATTATATGCATAGGCAATGTATATATAAATAAAGTAATTTTTTATTTTATACTATATGCAATGAAACAATACTTATTTATCAAAACTTACCCATTCAGACTACGTTTAGACCTAGTGCGTTTTCTTGCAGTTAACAACATTCCATTTGGTGTAAAAGGGTTTACATTTGCAGCTGGCTTATCGGTTTTGTTTTGGTAATTACAGATTCTTGGTTTGTCTAATGAAAATAGTCTAGTACACTTAGTAGGAAACGGAGTATGTATTGTGCTTTTCTCCATTAGAGTTTTTGGGGTAGCTGGCGAGTCAAAAAGACGTAAAGCTCTAACACGTTTATATGGTGGACTACATGCCATTGACATTTTTTGTGAACAAACATTTTCACGAGGTGGAATTCTAATCCTTGATGTACCTGTAATAAGTATATTATCAATAACATTCATAAAATTTACTAACTATATCCGAACCCCAGAAACACGATGAAAAAGTATTATAATTTTGCTAGAATTAACACTTTCTTTGTTTAGACCAAATAATTTATCCCATTAGAAAGAGTAAAAAAATATCGTTTTTTTAAAGAAAGGAGATTTAAAACATTCTGGATCTGGGGTCCAGATATTTAGCTCATTCAGGCTAAAATCTTTATGTAATTTAAACATATTAATGCATTTTTAAATTAAATCTTTAAACACTTATTAGTACTGCACTGGTCTCTTATATTACACAAGGTCTCAATTCACATATAAAAAGAATTTTATGAACAGACATTTCATTTATTCATAATTGAATATCCACATATAATAAGTGTCACATAAAACAAGAGACCAATGCATGACAGTACCTTATATGTTTGTCTACATGACTGGTCATTGATTTGTAGACAGGACCTCCTTTGAACGGAAAGTACCATGGTCAATACTTAATTATATAATTTCCAAATATTATTTCCTTACCTTTTCTCCTTTTTACATTTATGTTTTTTTATGAAATATTACTATTTCATAAAAAATGAGCTTATGCTTAAAAAAATGAATAAAATACAGAAATTTTTTATCAATTTTATATAAAGGTTAAATATGGACTTTCTTATTCATATGTTAAAACAATCATTCATATATTACATAATGTTGTTATTATAAATGAAATGAATGTATGTTTTTAAAAAAATGTTAATTTTACTTAAAAATTGCATGTATTTTAAATATTCATATTTAACATACTAATTAATTAAAAACTCTGAGATAATATCAGTACACAGTTCATTTCTATTTACTGACAATATGTTATTAATTAATTAGTATGTATAAACTTGTACACATGATGTAAAACAATTGCCCAACAAAAATATCAATTTTCTCACACCATGCATCACTACTACTTTAAGTATGTAATAAATCTGTCAAAGCATATAAACAGAACTTGTAAATAAAGAATTAGAAATTGATAATCCAAAATAAAGACATTAAAAGCAGAAGATAACAGTATGAACTGTGGTCACACACAAACACTTCAATAACAAAGCAAACAGAGACCTTAATCTATCAAAATAACTCACAAAACTTATAGAGACAGCTTCATAGAGAGCGAAATATAGAAAGAAAAATGTATATAATCCTAAATTTAAATACTTACGATTTAAACAGCATCCATTACAATAAATACCAATGAGTTGTAACAAGCTTCTAATTTTTCAAACATAACCATCAAATCCGCGAACAAGACACAAAGATGGTAAATAATGATTTAAAATACATGTTGCACTCAAGAAACATCATGTAAAAACAATACCCAAAGAATTAGAAAATTTATAATCTTACTAACCTGTCACGATACTGACTGGAGTTTTGTTATTATTAATTAACACAGATTGATTGTTTTCACTGTCACTACAGTCCATCGTATGACTAAAGGATAATTTTCTCGGTTGAAGAGGTGGTGAACATCCAAGATCCTCTGCGGATGAATCTAAAATATCGTCAACATCACAACCGGAGCTGTTCGTACGACAGCTGATGTTCAGCTCCTCGTCCTGAATGTCGCACGCGTCGAAATGCAACTTTTGTGCAACTTCCATGACTTTAAATTGTCACCATAAGTTCTTGAGCATGCAATCGTCCTGTGTACACTGTATACGCTAAGGTAAAATCGATACTAATTAAGAAATCTCGTCAATTACGTTTGAACACGTTCATTCAAACAACGTACCACGCTACGTTCGTTATGGCGGGTGGCCCCGATGTTATTCGGGAAAATTGAGATCGACCAATCAGAACACGTTTTAGGTATTGCTACCTATAGAATTCGATGTAACGCGTTCTCCTATTGGTTGCGGTTATTCACAATGGTAGCACATAGTAGCGTCATCTGCACACATTTTCAAGGGAGAAAGCATCCTCGTGAAATTCTAAAACTTATTCTTTCGTGCGTTTTACGTAAGATTGAAGGACGACTAAAATGAGCGATGATTTTTCAATGAGTAATAGGCGAAAATAAGTTTTGTTAAGGTCCCCTTTGCTTTTCTTTCAGAATTCAATAATTTCGTATTCCTGTAACAAACAAAGACTAACGTTGTGTTATTATCATTAATAAGATAAATCATCAATATGTACACACATGCATGACATAATGGAGATCACAGACGATCGGCATATACGTATGCATATGTATACTTGTCGATTTTTTTCGTATATTGTCCATATTCACCTTAAAAATTTAGAGATTAGGAAATTCGGAATGGTGGAATTTGAAGCTTTGAAGATTTGAATATTTAAAAATTTGAAAATTTAAAAATTTGAAATTTTCAGAATTTAGAAATATTTGAATATGAAAATTTAGGAATTTGACGACTAAAATTTGAAAGTTTGGGGATTTGGGAATTTGTAGGTTTGAAAATTTTAAATCAATATTTATTGACAATATTATATTGACAATACGTATTGATCGTGAAAAACTTGAAAGAATAACAATACTTATGAAATCATCCGAATAGAACGAACAAAATTACATCGATCTTTCAAGCTCCCAAAGCAATGAAAACACTGTACAAAATTTGGTACAGTATTATTAAAATCAGTAAAATATTATTAAAACCAATAAACATATGGATTTATTAATTAGGACGACATAAATTTCTCTCAAATATATGTTATCCTCTCGAACATCGTAAGGTTCAGGAAACTTAGACAAAGAAATATGTGTTCCATTTTCCTGAATAAGAACAATGTAAAATATTGAATTTAAATAGAAAATTCAATTAAAATCGCATGCAAACATAGTATTATACAATTAAGAAAGAGATTTTCTTTTACGTCTTTGAAATAAGGGGATTGAAAAACTTACGCCAGCAAGGAAAATCTTTCGCGTCCTTACTCTATTCAGACAAAGAGCCCTTTTCGTGAAAGAAGTTTTACGAAGGCAGTGAAAGAATTTTTATCGAGCAGCTGCAACCTGTAGCGTTTGTATGGGAACATTTTCGGATGTGTTGGAGTCAGGGATGCTCGATGGTAGGGGTAACATAGTAGTTCAATGTGCGATATGATGGGAATTTTACTGCCTACGACGGGTTTTTTCTAAACGAGACTGTGCTTGTTTCTGTGGTGGGGACGCAAAGTTCTACGTAAGGAACTAAAACAGAAGATAGTCGCTTCCTCCTCTCGCGTGTCATTTCCAAAAGTTCATACAGTCAAAAAGGGAATATGGCAAGCGTGGAAATTGATGTCGGGGGTGATATGCACATACCACAACAAAAACAAAAATCTAGTCAAGGGTAATTATTTAAAATTGATCAGAAATTAAATTTTAGGTACTCGCAATTTTATCTACAGGAAAATATGATAGCAATGGCAGTGACATTTCAGTAACAGATTTTGGTTATTTAACCTGTAATCACATATGTGAAATTATTATCACCTTAATGTAGATCAGTATTTTAAATAATTCATTTAGATTTTAGTTTAATTGTACTGAAATTTGTAGTTAAATTATAAAATATATAATACTAATCCTTCAATTATTTATAATTTGTGTTATAATTTAATGATGACAATTCATGTTTTCTTTTTTTAGGCTTGAATTTTTACAACTACCACAATTTATCAATGAATATCCACAAGCTCATGAATGGATTGAACATAGAAAGGCTAATATTAGGCCGTGGTCCTTATTCCTTAATTCAAATAATTTGAGGCGTCCACCTAGCTTTCCAAGATTAAGTAAACGAATTATGAAAAATATTGAATATTTTCAGAGCAACTATTTATTTGTGTTCATTGGATTAATCATATACTGCTTGTAAGTGTTATTGCATTGATATTATTCTTTATCGAAATGTAATATTTTGTTTCTTGAAAACAATATATTTCAAATATTAGGATTACTTCTCCATTGTTGCTATTGACTGTAGCAGCTTTTCTTGGAACTTGTTATAAAATTTCACAACGCCATGCTAGGCAAGAATTTATGATATTTAATCATAAATTGAAATTAGCTCAAATTTATTGCTTGGTTGGAATGTTGTCAGTACCAATATTTTGTTTGGTTGGTGCAGCTCACGCACTCTTTTGGATTCTTGGTAAACAAGCTATATATAATTTGTTAATTTTATAATTTTCAGCTGTATTTAAATTGTGTACATTATTGTTTCAGGTGTGTCATGGTCTCTAATAACTTTACACGCAGCACTTTATAATATTGACTCTGTGTTATGCCCGGGGGAGGATGAACTCAATTCCTTAGTCATGCAAGAAGTATGACTTGTATTATAATGTAATTCTATTACTTGTATTATAATAGATGTATATACAAATTGATTTTTAAATGATATAAAGATTATATAAATGCAAAAATATAATTAAACATTTATACTATGTATATATGACATAAAATATTTATATTGTTAACATCTAGAAAAGATACAAGTTATGACATAATGTATGTACTTCATTGTTAAAAAAATAGTACGAATAATATTAAATTATGTGACTACATCATGAAATGAAAAAATTTATACATTATTTATTTTGTATTAAAAAAATAAAATTTTATATTGCTAATATTTTATAAAAAAATATTTGTACTTATAGTTAAAAGTTAAATAAAATATTAGATTACCTATCGAAATTGACTTTTATTATATTTTTACACCTTAAACATTAGTAAAGACTGCACGTAAATACATGTTTTTTGTCCGTTTGTAAATACGTTTGTGACGGTCCTGTTGTAATACTATAGATAGTAATGTGAATCAGGGGCTATGATCCATCTTGACCATTACATGTTTTTTATATTAATATGTATACGCACTATAGTTAATACACTTGGTATACATAATGCACTCGAAAATGCAAAAAAATTAAGTACTTAATATAATTAGAAAACGCAATCAAGGTGTATGAATGTTGTAAAAGGAGGGTTAAGAATATGAATAACAATGAAATCACATATCAATACAAATACGTGACAAGTTCCTGGCTCCATATCTAAACAGCATCCGGAGTTAAAGATATCCGATGGAAATATGATCATTCTGTAAGGATATTACGTATTTTTATTATTGCTTTTCATAGTAGAAAGTTTAGCAAAAATTGTGGTTAGATTTGCGCAAAGTTAATCATGTAACATTTTTTATCACGTATTTTAATTAGCACCTTTTATGTGTCTATTGCAATAATACATGTGCAGTAATTTATTTTTTTATGTAATATTAATCTATGAACCGTATACTAAATTCTTACTTATTCTTGTTGCTTGTGTCTATTATGTTGCTTAGTTGTAGTATTTATTTAGTTTGCTGCAAAGTTATAATTTGAGATTAGATAAGATATATCTATAAAAGAAAAAGTTATAACATTTTCTTTTGAGTATACACATATCTTTTTATTTGGCTTGCATGTAGTACACATTGTTTGATACAAGTAAGTAGAATTTGGATATTGATCAATTGAATTAACAAAAAAAATGAAGGAGGATGACGAGGAAGTTTCTGTCCCATGGATACAAGATCGTAGAAATAATACATCTGAAGTAAGTGTTTATCAGTCGGTACAAAGTGATTTAAATGCAGGATCCTTGCAAACTTTGTATCAAAGTCTTCGCAATATTCCACTCAATGGTATTGCAAGTATGAGCAGTTTGAATAGTATGCACAGTGTATTCTCTATGGAAGAGATTGAACAAACACGTAATCAGGATGGATCAATAATTAATGATACTGATGAAACAGTAATTGAAGGCAGTTGTACGGATCTGCGGAACATTAGAAGAGGATCAAGATCGGTAAATCAAAATTTATTTATACATAGAATTTATACTTATTTAAAACTTCATTGATAATAGCAAAAGGATGTAACATGAAACATAGAATATTAATTATCCTCCTTTGCAGGTTTCCAATTATGGTGCAATGTTTAGTTTATATTTCCGTGATGAAATCCGAACCATTGATTTTGTTCTTGTCTGGGACGAATATGACACAGGAGCTCAAACATATCGCAACACTGAATACAGACGTGTAAGTACATAATTATGTGTAAATGAATAAATAAATAATTTTTATATACTTCATATTTATTTGTCATTTCTAGATATTTGAAAAAAATTTAGAAAAGGAAGGCTTAAATTTAGAATATGAACAAGCAGAACCAAATGGTTTACATTTTATAAAAGTACATGCACCTCGAGATGTATTAAGACGATATGCTGAAATATTAAAACTTAGACTGCCAATGAAGGAATTACCTGGCATGGTAATTTCTGAAAATCGTAGTAATACGTTAATCGAAGAAGTCAATACATTCTTTAGAAGATTCATGAAAAAATATTATGTTGATAAAACCATTTTTCCAACCATGAAGCACAGTTTTACAGCAGTCTACAGTCGCGACAAAGAATATTTGTTCGATTTAGATTCCCCTAACTTTTTTACTCCTGCAACTCGTGCCAGAATCGTGCAATTTATCTTAGATAGAACCAGATTTACTGAGACTAAGCATGACGATTTTGCATTTGGAATGGAAAGATTAATTTCGGAAAAAGCGTATGTAGCAGCATATCCCCTTCATGACGTAAGTTCCTTTCTTTTTTTATTGTTTAATAATTGTATAAATTATTTATTAAACGATTATCAGAATGAGAAGGATAATGATTTATACATTTTGATGAGTAATATTGTCAAATATTAATTTTAGTATCTGAATTTCGATTTTCCGATAAGTTGTGTACTTTTAAAACTTTTATTATATTTACCAAGTTATTGTTCGCTCGCACGTTCCAAACTGCTTATTCATCGAAAAATCCTCGTAGGATCTATTCACAATTCGTCTATGTCTAGCCTTTTGTCTTCGAGAATACGACCTGACTTTAAGGACATAAAACGGCTTATAGGATTACTGTTTATTACTCTAAGCAATTTTTATATACGTCTATAAATGGGCAGGGTCCAATGGCGGTATCCTAGTCTGGGTCTATAATACAGCCACCTGGTATTACTCCTCCTTTTGTCTATCGATTCATAGTATTCGAACCGGGGATTTAAATTGTACATTTAACTGTACCTTTAAATCCTAGTTTAAAGGTACAGCAAAAACCACGCTTGCGCACATTCATTTGATGAATCATTTTTACTTTAGAATTAACATAAAATGTAACTCGTAAATGTAACATTAAATAAAATAACAAATAATTGGTTATAAGAGAATGTATTGAGATTATGGATGGTTTATAAGACTTATTTTTATTCCATTTTCACAAGGTTGAATTTCTTTTTAACATTGAATTTTACACCTAACATTATATTTATTTCTGTTTCTTCAGAATTAACTAAAAATAAGACAAATATAACATTTCTGTATTTTTTAGGAAAGTTCTGTAAGTTTAGATCTAAATTTTATTACTTTGAAGGGTGCCATAAAAGGAAGGTTCCACAATTTCCTTTTTCTAAGGATTATTTGGGATAGTTTAAGAATTGCAATAATCTTCACGTTTAAAGGCTAGACAGTATTGTATCTATATCTTACTCATACCTATCTGGTCCCTCGTACCTGTACGATTAACGAAATGACCGTTAATACTTTATCTTACTATCAGTTCTCTAAAAGTATTTAAATTTACTACAGTTGTAAAATTTATTACGATCCGAACCAAACCTCGTTGTTAGGATGACAATTCTTGCTATTTGCGGCTTTTAAAACGAATAAACATCATGAAAAAATACTATATAAGAATTTATTTTTATTTTTAGAAAAATTAGTTTGAATACTCAAGTGTAATAAAAGTACAGTATGTATTTTTTTATTTATAGGGTGACCTACATGCACAGGATTGTATGAGATCTCTTTTATACAACGAATGGGCAAGCCTAAGAAAATGTCTTCATTATCAACCTTTAGATTATATCAAAGAGTATTTTGGTGTCAAGATTGGACTCTACTTCGCTTGGCTTGGGTTCTATACGCACATGCTAATACCTGCTAGCATTGTTGGTCTTTTATGTTTTATATATAGTTGTGCAACTTTATATTCCAATGAACCAAGTGAAGATATTTGTAATGGGAACGGTACTATTGAAATGTGCCCACTGTGTGATCATTTTTGCGGATATTGGGATTTGAAAGAAACTTGTCTGCATGCAAGGATTACATATTTATTTGATAACCCATCTACTGTATTCTTCTCAATATTTATGTCATTATGGGGTAAGTGTGTATCACTGAATATGACTATTATTAGATTAGATGTTTTATTTTTTATGTTATTTTTGTCAGCAACATTATTCTTGGAATTGTGGAAAAGATATTCAGTAGAAATAACTCATAGATGGGACTTGACTGGTTTGGATGCTCAAGAGGAACACCCTCGACCCCAGTACTTAGCACGTTTAGCGCATATAAAGAAAAAGTCTGTCAATATTATTACAAATACAGAAGAACCAAAGGTTCCATTTTGGAAAATGAGAGTCCCAGCCACGATCCTCAGCTTCTCTGTTGTTTTATTGCTGGTTTGTTTATGCTTATAGGAAAGAACTTATCGAGTAATATCCTTTTAATAACAAAATTCTCTTTAATTGCGCTTCATATTGTAGATTGCTGTAGCGATGGCTGCCGTATTAGGAGTTGTTTTATATAGAATGTCCGTTTTAACTGCATTAAGTGTTTACGGCCATCCCATGGTAACAAGTTATGCAATCCTTTTTACTACAGCTACTGCGGCTAGTATTAATTTGTGCTGCATTATTGTGTTTAATTGGGTTTACGTTTGGCTGGCTGAATATTTAACAGAGGTATCTATATCAATATTATAACAACGGAATGATTTCCATCAATTTTTTAATAATATTTGTTTTTATTTTTACAGATCGAACTCCTTCGTACTCAGACTGAATTCGATGACAGTTTAACGTTAAAAATATATTTATTAGAATTTGTCAATTACTATGCGTCCATTTTTTATATAGCATTTTTCAAAGGAAAGTTTGTTGGTTACCCAGGAAAGTATAGGCGTTTCTTCCGTTATCGACAAGAAGAATGTGGTCCAGGTGGTTGCCTTATGGAATTATGTATTCAATTAAGCATCATTATGATCGGAAAGCAAGCTATGAATACAATATTAGAAATGCTTTTCCCGCTATTTTTTAAATGGCTAAATACTTTGAAAGTACATGTCGGAATGAAAACGAAAGACGGAAAGAAAAAAGTCTCTTCCAGAAAGTATCTCCAATGGATTAAGGATTATAAGTTGGTGGAATGGGGTCCAAGAAGTTTATTTCCAGAATACTTGGAAATGGGTAATGATTTGAATCTCTCAAAGTTTATTAAATGTATTTACATTTTGTTTAACTTTTTATTACTATTAACCGTAGTTCTACAGTATGGATTTGTTACTATTTTCGTCGCTGCATTTCCATTAGCACCATTTTTTGCATTATTAAATAATGTCTTCGAAATGCGATTAGATGCCAAAAAGTTGCTAACAATGTATAGAAGGCCAGTTGGACAACGAGTTACGGACATAGGAATATGGTATCGCATTCTTGATTCCGTGTCGAAATTATCTGTAATAACTAATGTAAGTATTCTTTAATGAATCATATGTGTTTCTAAATTATATTTGATGAATACATTAAATAACAGAATTATATTTCAGGCATTCATTATAGCTTTTACGTCAAACTTTATACCAAGGTTAGTTTATCGGTTCACTGTCTCCGATAATTATTCTCTAGAAGGTTTCTTAGAACATTCTCTTTCAAAATTTAATACAAGTGATCTGCAAAATGGGACTGAACCGTATATTATACCTAGCTATGAACAAGTAGAAATATGTAGATATCCAGATTACAGAGAACCACCAGATTCGCCACATAAATATCAATATACAATTATGTTCTGGCACGTATTAGCTGCCAGATTAGCATTCGTCGTCGTGTTTGAGGTATAAGTTCAACATTCTCATTATAAAAAAGAGAACAAATCTTATATTCCTGATTTAATACAATTTTTGCTTTTTATAGAACGTTGTTGCTCTTATAATGATAATTTTGCGGTCGTGCATTCCCGACATAAATCCAAAATTACGAGATAAAATTCGACGCGAAGCATATATAACTAATGAAATAATTATTCAACAAGAAGCTCTTCGTGCTTGTGAAAGATCTACAGACGAAGCAGAAGCGAATCAGCATTTTACTACATTAAACGAAAATGCCAATCGATGGAATAGAGTAATGAGAAATAGTTTATCAAATTCGGAATTTGATTTAGAGGTCCACGGAAGTCCGGTATCTCCTGCTAATACACATACACTAGTTGGTCCAGCCGCGTTATAGTCATTATAGAATTCGAAACAATTGAAACATTTATTGATATTACGAAATATTACAATTACAGCTGTGATGCTAGTCACGCTTAAGTACCAATTTTATTGATATGCTTTTTAGGTGATATGAAAGTATCGAGAAAATTATTTACAAATTTGAATACTACTAATATTATCAGAGGTATATAATTATAAAAGATATACGCTATAATGTATACATATTTTTGATTAAGGGAAAGTAATTGATCTGAGAAGGAGAATTCTCCTTTTAAAACGCTTTAACTATGAATCTTACAACTCTGTTCCTTATAAATAAGACAAAGTAATTATAACAATTTAACTGATATTTAAGTGATACGTATACATGCTATGTTAAGTTCTTAAATCTTTATAAGAACGTTTATATAACATAAGCAACTAACTCCATTACTATTACGTCTTCTATAAATTTCGCTATATTGGATATATAGAAAATATGATTGAAATTGTTTTCAAGATTCTATGTACTGTTAACTGTTATGTTTATGGAGCTTTATAGCGAACAGATATTACTATGTTGATCAAGATCTTAATTTATGAATAGATTCATAAGTATTCCTTTGTTTAAAGTTCCTGTAAATAATTGTTACATGTGGGATTAATTTTCAAGGATGAATTCGCTATATTATGCTCATTATGGAATGTAGCAATTAATTATTATTTAAAAAATGACAAATTTTATTTATTTTCTTTTTAATAAAATATATCTTATCATAGCTAAGATCTACCTCTACTACGTATGAATTAATTACAAAGATCTTTATAAAATCTATGACACTTATTAACATTTTCAATTAAAATATATAAATATTTTCATACGCATAGCTGCCATCCTGATCAATATAGATATTTTTATGGGATTAATATAATGTAATCTATTTGTTACATGTATGTATAAATGTATGCAGTTTTTATGTTTTACAATGTAACTGATGAAGGTACACAAATAAATCATAATTTCATTACAATATGAATTTGTATATATACTAAATTTTTTTACATTATTTGAATGGATAATTTTCTAGAGCCAATAATGTTTTACCAAAAATTGAAACTAATTTGTACTTGAAATTTATCATCAAAGTAAAACTGTTATACCGACGGAATCCTGATTTACCGATTGATTTTCAGCAGCATAAAGAGGGTCTCTAAATTATCGAACGATGAAAAATCAGGGATTTTGCTACGCTTTTGACAATATTCCTAAATTATCCACTCGTGCTTAATGCACTATTCCTGAAGCCCTGAATCGTGCATTAAGCAAGCAGAGATATCTCAATAGATTAATTGCGAAAAAATCATCAGACGGTAATGTCATAATCCAATAACCAATACGAGCCTCGTGCAATACAAAGAATTCACAATTAATAATTTAATTTGTAATTCCTTGCTTGCATGTAAAAACATCTAACCTATCATCGGATACATTGTGTAGATAAAAACATCGGCATCTTTGTTACCACGTTTACCTTCATAATTTTTCAATACAAGCACCACATGCCCGATATTATGTGCCTTATTACTCGGTTTACCATTATAAAACACTTTCATTTTCGGTAAGGCAATGGGAAACTCATTATTTGCCAACGTTACATTCATAGTGTATTTGCCCTTGTTCAAAAGTTTCATTGCATCCTGGCTCATATTATGACTTAAAGCATGATGAGCCACCAAATTCTGGTCGTCTTTACTTAGGAAGCCAGATTTCGGTTGTCCTGTTGACTCGGAATATCTTTCTACGCTGTCTCGAGGGCCTGTAGCGTCTGGGTCAGATGCGTGTGCTCTTGGATGGCCAAGTTCCATGCATCCCTCGCATTGTGCGTTTTGCGATTTATCTATGTACTTTCCAGCAGCGGCCGCTGATTTGCCGACGTATCGGGCACCGTTTGCACCTATTATCAATATCGTCGTTATCGTTTGGCAGGAAGTTTTGAATCTTGGGAATTTGATGGTTTGGAAATTTCGGAGTAAGGACACTTGGTGATCAAGTTTTGGATCTTGGGAATTTTGGGATTTGGAAATTTACGTATTTGGGAGATTGAGGATTTGGAAATTTCGGATTAAGGACACTTGGTGATCAAGTTTTGGATCTTGGGAATTTGAGGATTTGAAAATTTTGGGGATTTGGGAAGCTTGGGACTTGGGAAGCTTGGGATTTGGGAAGCTTGGGATTTGGGAAGCTTGGGATTTGGGAAGCTTGGGATTTGGGAAGCTTGGGATTTTGGAAGCTTGGAACTTGGGAAGCTTGGGATTTGGGAAGTTTGGAATTTGGGAACTTTGGGATTTAGGAAGCTTGAGATTTGGAAGCTTGGGATTTGGGAAGCTTGAGATTTTGGAAGCTTGGAACTTGGGAAGCTTGGGATTTGGGAAGCTTGGGATTTGGGAAGCTTGAGATTTGGGAAGCTTGGGATTTGGGAAGCATGGGATTTGGGAAGCTTGGAATTTGGGAAGCTTGGGATTTAGGAAGCTTGGGATTTGGGAAGCTTGGGATTTTGGAAGCTTGGAACTTGGGAAGCTTGGGATTTGGGAAGCTTGGAATTTGGGAACTTTGGGATTTAGGAAGCTTGAGATTTGGAAGCTTGGGATTTGGGAAGCTTGAGATTTTGGAAGCTTGGAATTTGGAAAGTTTGGGATTTGGGAAGCTTGGGATTTGGGAAGCTTGGTATTTGGGAAGCTTGGGATTTGGGAAGCTTGGGATTTAGGGATTTTGAAATTTGGGAATTTTGGATTTGGAAATTTACGTATTTGGGAGTTTGAGGATTTGGAAATTTCGAAATAAGGACACTTGGTGATCAAGTTTTGGATCTTGGGAATTTGAGGATTTGGAAATTTCGGGGATTTGGGAATTTTGGGATTTGGAAGTTTTTGGATTTGGGAGTTTAGGGATTTGGAAATATACGTATTTGGGAATTTGTAGATTTGTAAATTTCAGAACAAGGACACTTGAAGATTTGAGGAACAGAGTGTAATTTATGAAATTTGTCGATTCTTAAATTTTAAATAAAAATTTGTTAATTTAGAATTTAATGGATCCAGGAAATCTTAAAAATTGGTTATTCATAAATGTTACAGAAGAGTTTAAGAAATATTGCCCAAGTTAATAATAAACGAATACGTACCATATATGGCAATTAATAATATAATGCAAAAGCTAAGAAAGCTGCGAAGTATATCAACGAACTGCATCTTGTTGTAAGTCCTGTTGCCTCGACTGTACAGTTTCAGTAAGTCTTCCGACGTGTCTCCCTCACAACTATGCATTTGCAGACTCGAGAACAGGAATATATACAGGACGTTTATTGCGAAATGTTAACGATATAACGGTACAAACTTTGTAGACTACATAGATTAGATTAAATCTGAGATTCAGAGATAAGGGCTAATGAAGAAGTACTCGTATCTTTGTCGTATCAGCTACACAACTTCAACGATATTAGAACTAATCATAAATAAATGGGATATTAATTACAGACAGGCTGAGTTTCTAAATTTCCAAATATCTTAATTTCGTGAATCCCCGAATTTACGAATTCCACGTGTTACTACATTTTACTGATTTCAGTATTTTTTACTTTATTTCATTTTTATTTTAAGAGAAAGGTCAAGTTGAGTATAATAAACTAAAAATTTGTACCTAGATACATTTATTATTCAAGCATATGTACACGCATAAGGCTTGTAGTAAGTTACAAGATAAAGCAGGGTCTGTATTCATATTTTCGTCCTATATTAAATCGAGGCAAGAATCGAACAATCTCACTCGGTATCGAAATTTTAAAACATTTCCTCCACTTATTTTCGACGTCCATTTTGTTACAGCAAAATCAATACGAAAGGATCCATCTTACTGTGACTACGAACCAAACCCACAGTCGCGGTTACGTTTCATTATCGAGATACAAATAAGGATTCGATTTTCACCTCAGTATAGCACCACTCTGAGCTTTACTTCTTCGGATAAATTGTCTGCACGAACACGTCGGCATTCTTGTCCTTCTTCTTTCCAGCTTGGTGACGTAATACTACTACAACTTCCTTGATATCGTACTCGTTCTTTGATGGGTGACCCTTGTTGTACTCCTTCATTTTCGGTAACTTGAAACCACCGAAATCTTTCGCCGACAACGTTACCGCTTCAGAGTTCTTACCCTTGTTCAGTTCGCTTATCGCATGCTGACTCTTCTGATTCATCAAAGCCTGATTGGCCACCGCATTTTGATCGCCTCTACTTAAGAAACCAGATTTCTGCGAGTTCGTCGAGTAGGAATAATTTTCTACGCTATCCAGCGGTCCACGAGCGGCAGGGTAGGATGCGTGGCCTCTTGGATGACCGGGTGCATTGCACCCGTCGCACTTTTTATTTTGCGAATTATCGAGGATAGCCGAGGCAGCGTTAGGTGTTCTGCCAATGTAACGGGCGCTGTCTAGACCTATCGTTGAACGTCGAAGTTTTAGTTTAATAGTTAAGAGTGGAAATCGAGGTGCAGAGGTTGCTCAAGGTGTTGGTAAGGTAGGTTGCAATTTGGAGGTGAGAGTTTTGAAATTTTGGGGTGAGGGAATTTGGGGTTTGGGTAGTTGAGGATTTGGGGGAATGGGAATTTGGGGATTTGGGAATTTAGGGGTTTTGGGATTTTGGGATTTTGGGATTTTGGGATTTGGAGATTTGGGGATTTGGGGATTTGAGGATTTGGGGATCTTGGGATTTGAGAAGCTTGGGATTTGGGAAGCTTGGAATTTGGGAAGTTTGGAATTTGGGAAGCTTGAGATTTGGGAAGCTTGGGATTTGGGAAGCTTGGGATTTGGGAAGCTTGGAATTTGGGAGGCTTGGGATTTCAGGATGTTGGGATTTGGGAAGCTTGGGATTTGGGAAGCTTGGGATTTGGGAAGCTTGGGATTTGGGAAGCTTGGGATTTGGAAAGCTTGGGACTTGGGAACCTTGGAATTTGGGAAGCTTGAGATTTGGGAAGCTTGGGATTTGGGAAGCTTGGGATTTGGGAAGCTTGGGATTTGGGAAGCTTGGGATTTGGGAAGCTTGGGATTTGGGAAGCTTGGGATTTGGGAAGCTTGGGATTTGGGAAGCTTGGAATTTGGGAAGCTTGAGATTTGGGAAGTTTGGGATTTGGGAAGCTTGGGATTTGGGAAGCTTGGGATTTGGGAAGCTTAGGATTTGGAAAGCTTGGGACTTGGGAAGCTTGGAATTTGGGAAGCTTGGAATTTGGGAAGCTTGGAATTTGGGAAGCTTGAGATTTGGGAAGTTTGGGATTTCAGGATCTTGGGATTTGGGAAGCTTGGGACTTGGGAAGCTTTATAATAGATTTGAAAAAATATAGAATCATAGAAGATTGAAACTCTAGTAACTTAAGATTGTAGAATTTTAACATTAAAATTTAAAAATGTAGAACTTTAGAAATTAAAAAATTTACAAATTTACAAATATAACAACTTAAAACTCAGAAATGTAATTTTATTCCTTCGAACTTAGAAATATTCTTGAGATACCCAAAAGTACTTTCAATCTTAAAGAAAGCGCTAGTAAATTCTCAAAGTTCTACAACTAGAAATAAGATGAGCACATACCCTCGAAGTTAACTAATAATATGAGGCAGAAGCCAAAGACGAAAGGAGTACGAGTAACCATTCTGAATGACTGATGTTACGTTAATGGCAGTCTACCTTTTTATATTGAACCTCTGTGCCCGACATCAGCCATTAACGAATCAAATTTCAGGGCAATTATAGTAAATATATCGCGATAAACAATGAAAGTAGGTTTCCGGGTCTATTTTCCATATTCTTCTATTCATATACTCTTTGTTCGGAAGGTGAATACATTATCATAACTAATGACATAATTAAAAATATTTAAGGAGGTTCAAGTTTAAATTTCCCGCATGTCGATCACGGCCGTCTTTATATTTCTTTCTTACGCGCGCTTTTTAAACGTTGCACTCATCTCTCTTTTCTTTTTTTATTTAAAATAAAATGTAAATCACTAATTTTAACTAGTTCATTCTTTAATTAATTTTCAATTAATCAGAAATGACATTAAGAAATAAATTTCCTTCGCCTTTCGTAATTGAATCGCTAAATTTTGCTGCGTTTTTGTTATCGATATGATCTGTTAATTATAGAGCTCTTATCTCGTATTACTTATTTACCGGTTTCAGTTGGTATTGAAAAACAGCCAAGGAAAAAAGTAATCAACGAAGTCATTTTAACCAGAATAATTTATTCTCGGTTTTAAACCATTGTTTGTTCGACGCATGTTATTTGTCAAACACTCTTTGTCGCAGTTGTTGAAAATTCGAGGCGGAAGTCGACGCAAAGTCGAATATCTGAGAACCCGTTTTTTAATCATTAACCCTTTAACCTACAACTTTTTAGTGCATCTAGTTAAATATTAGCTACAGTATCAAGGCAACTAAACAAACTTAAAATGTTAAGGATTTTTTATTTGGTGTCCTCAGTAATCCTTGATTACACAGATTGTTATTAGAATGGAATGCAAAATTGCAGTGAAAATACTGGTTTATCATATTCGACCGTGTCCAGGATATTTTGAAAAAAGAAAACACAATTTAATATGTAAAGATAGTGTATCCAGAATATTTTTAAAAAACAAAACACGATTTACATAGTATAACCGGTTGTATTAAACCGATAACGATAACAAATTGTTAATGAGTCTAACAAATTATGATAACGGTAAATTCCTATTGGTAACCTCGACTTATATATTGTATGACGCTTAACAGTTCTTGTATCACAAATTTAATTTTTAGAAAATAAGCATTCCGTGTTGCGATTGTAGCTTAGGTTTTTCTTGTATTATTTGACAATTTGGAATTTTGGAAATCTTTGAATAAAAATTGAAGTTGGAGAGGGAAGACGAAGGGAGAGGAATTGTGAAAGAAATTTTTTAGAAATTTATTGTTGTGAAAAATATATTTTGCGAAGGTACAATTGTATTTCATAGATCAATGTTTTAACTTTTTCTTTATGGTACAGTAAATAAAAAAATATTTCTATTTGGGTTTATAAACAATTATATTAAGTATTAAAGATATTGAAACATGATCGGTCCATTATCTAAAATCTAAAATGACGCCATCTTGACGTAACTCTCGCTCCACATGCAACCCTATTGAGACTTTCCATAGTATCAATATAAAATATTGCAAAGTTAATGTAAAAGGTACTGACAATATATCAGCGTTAAAAAGACCAAAAACGAATTTATTGCACACAGTTGATTTTTAAATATGCAAATAATTCAACTTTTCGAAACCCAATCCTTATTACGTAGCTCAGACGCATTTACAATAATTACCTCAGACTTATTTACCGTAATTATTTTAGACGTGTTTGCTACAATTATTTCAAATATTTACCGCAATTAATCAGACATTCTGTATATTATTTTCACCTCATAATTCCGTCTTTCACATCTTTTCAATTATACCTTTGACTTCACATATTTTTCAAATTTAAAACTTAGGGGCACCTAATTTAGCCCTTGAGAGGCGTCTTTCAGGCGCCATTTACGACGGTAAATCGTTCGATTTAATACAATAATTTGAAATAAAAATTATTTAATTAATTCTTTAATAGTTCTCAAGTGATGTATAAAAACAGTGTAAATTATTAGTAAAGAAATAACCTCGAAAGAACTCATTTAACATTCCAATTAATATTTTCAAGTTACCGTTCATACATTACCCTATCAGTTACATCAATCACTGTTCCCAACGTGTCAAAACACGTTCATAGATACTCTATCTTCGTAGCAACAAAGTTTAAATTAAAATTGTCAGTTCCAACACATAATTCACGCATGATTTGGAATAAATAATATAGTAGAAAAAACAAGTGGACGATAAATTAAGAATTGATTGTTTAATATACACGTTAATTGAATGTGATTGATTGATCTTGTATTTCGGTCAAATCATCACGCATTTCAAGAATGACATCTTATAATAACAAATTTTATAATAAAGAAACAAAAGAAATTTGTGTACCAGTTATTTTATAGTATCAATTACATTATTTTTGACATCGATTACATCGATTATATATTCAATCGTGCTGTAATCGTAATTATAGTTGCATTAAACCACTAAAATAAATTAAATTAAAGTACTCCTGAATTTTAAGATTGGAAGTATTAAAAAGAATACGTACCATAAAGGTTGACCAATAAAACGATTAGGAAGCAGTAGGCAAAATGTCCCTGGAACCTCATTTTCATAAATGACGGTTTGTCAGGAGTGCTCGGCCTTTTATATTTTTAACCGATTTCGAAAAAGGAGGAGGTTACTCAATTCGATCAGTATATTTTTCTCCGTAAATGTTGAAAGGGTCTTTAACGCAAATTTTAAAATTCTATCCCCACTACTGGGAGGATCCCCTCAAAATTAATTAAGAATGAAACACGATTAGTCGCCGAAACGAAAATGTTCTGAATACAAATTTCCCGTGCATCGACCATTCCGATACTTTCTCCCTACCTGCCATTTTCTTCTCTCCGAACAGATTTGAATAATAAAATCTCGTTCAGTTTTGTTTGAAGCTTCATTCGCAGCAACAAAAAAGTAGCACAATTACGTATTATATTTTACATCATTAATGATCGTTAGACTTAACTATTACTTAATGACATTTTCGTCAGGTATCAATAAAACATCGTTTGAGTAACAATATATAATATCAATATACATCATGTACCAATATGCATCATATATACATCACATCCAATATCAATATACATATATTATCATGTATTTACAATTTATAATAAATGAAAAACTTTGTCACTAACTCTGCACTGCATACATTTGATTGAGAAATCGTTTGTAGATCTACTTTGTAGATTAAACAGCTGGTAGATAAAAGAAATTATGAAGTGCAAAGAGTTAATGGGTTATCTATACAGGAAAATTCTTTATCTCGGAGAACTTCCCTTTTTTTTAGATAAGTCATAGAACAGAGAGAGTGTTTGAACGAAGAAAGAAGAATAAGTGTGAAGAAAAGTCACTTATGTACAGGGTGAGTCACCTAACGCTTGCACCTCAAATATCTTTGTTGTTTTTATTCTCAAACATCTTGAGAACAACGTTGAGTGGTTTGGTGAGGTTCAGAAAAAAAATTTGTATTAGATCATCGTTTTAAAAATATATAAAATGCAGCTATTTCGCATCCATGTTTTAGTTTTACATATTTACTGTCTGTGATCTTAAAGGACCATGTAATAAATTTAGTCCCTTTATTCCTAATGAAAGGACTAAAATTCTAGGTGTTTAACAAAGGGTAGTTTCACTAAAAAAAATGAAAATTACCGTTATATTTTTAAAAGAAACGAAAGAAAAATAAAAGTTTTGCAACGAGTGAGCTTCACCGAGCCATTCAACATTGTTCTCAAGACATTTGACGTATCTTTCAAAACAACAAAGATATTTGAGGTTCAAACGTTAGATGACGCACCCTGTATATCACTACTGTTATCATGCCGGGAGAGGTCATATCTCGGGATTATCTCAATACTAAACTTCGAAAATGGCGAATTAATAAAAGGACGGGAGTTTCTGGCGGACCGTCATTTGGTAAAATGATGTTATATGTGCAATTAGCATACTGTGTAATTATATTACTTGCGAACCTACAAAGTATGTATACTTCTTATTACATTCAGTTTTGGAAAGTTTGGTAATAATGTCATATTAATGTACGAGGCAGTTTGCAACTTTGAAATTATTTATTGCAAAAATGTGGTTATGTAGATTTGGAGTTGTTTCCTGTGAGCCTTTGAGTAACATATTAATGAATTATGGGTTTCTTATTGGTTATGATAAATTACTCTTCTATGTTACAAAAATTGATTTGCATAGAGGTTGATTTTATCGAAGTGAAAAATTAGCATATGCATTAACTTATGGTTCATTTATTCATTCTTTTGGTTTATAATTAATTGCAAACTTCGTGTGCCAGATATTCTCCAAGTTTTCCAATTCAGAAATTACTAAATCTCTAAATTATACATTAGTCAATTTCCAAAACCTTGAATTTCCAAGTTCTAAATATGGAAATCCTCAAGTTCCTAAATTTGCAAAGTCATACTTCACATGTGCCAACACTCAAATTTCCAAATCTGCGAATTCTATTATTCAGAAATGACCAAATCTCTAAATTGTACAGTTTCCAACTTCCAAAACCTTGAATTTCCAAGTTCTAAATATGGAAACCCTCAATTCCTAAATTTGCAAAGTCATACTTCACATGTGCCAACACTCAAATTTCCAAATCTACGAATTCTATTATCTAGAAATGATCAAATCTCTAATTTGTACACTCTCCAACTTCCAGAACCTTGAATTTCCAAGTTCCAAATATGGAAACCCTCAAGTTCCTAAATTTCCAATCTCATACATCACATGTGCCAACACTCAAATTTCCACATCCACAACTTCTATCAAAAAATACCAAACCTCTCATTCTTACACTTCCCAATCTCCAAAACCTTAAATCTCCAATCCCCAAAAACCAAAACCCTCAATTCCCAAACTCACACTCTCCAATCCCACATGCAATAATTCTTCCCACTCTTAAACCTAACCTCCTTTATCTCTTTAAACCTAACCTCCGAAAATTCCAAGAATAAAAGAACATACGATTAACAACAGATGCAGCCAGCGCCAAATACAGTGGAGTATCAGCCAATTCCGCGGGAGCGGTTCTCGATCATTCACAAAACGCCATGTGCGATTCGTGCAACGCCCCTGGGCATCCAAGAGGACACGCTTCGGATCCAACGCAACAAGGACCCCTCGACAGCGTCGAAAATTATTCCCGTACCACGAAGAGCAGGAAATCTGGGTTCTTAAACAGGTACGATCAGAACGTGGTGGCTCATTTTATTCTGAGGTCTCAAAGAAGTCAGCGAGCGATGGCGATCTTGAACAGAGGCGAATCTTCGGCGTCGCTGACGTTTTCGGTTGGGGAGCTGCAAATTAATTTTCCGATGATGAAGGAGTGGAATATGGGTCTTCCTTATACGGACGAAATGCCGACGAATCATGTTGTAATTGTGTTACGGCACCATCAGGGTAAACGGGGTGATCCGAATGCTGAGGTTTTTGTACAAACGATTTATCCGAAGCAATGGTAGACTGTTGGTTTATTTGGCAGTCACGGTTTATTTGATACTGGTACATTAACCCTTTGCGCTCAAGAGGTGACTCAGTCACCATTGTATTTAATACAATAATTTGAAATAATTAATTCTATAATAACGCTCATATGATGTATAAACATAATGAAATAGACAATAGTGGAAATAAATAGAAGGGAAATAATAATCTTAAAAGAACTCGTTTAGAATTTTAATTAATATTTTAAAGTTACTGTTTGCAAGCAGTAAAATTATCTTCGAGTGCAAAGGGTTAACCCTCTGTAATATGACGCGCGTGATGTATACACATAGTGAAACAATTGTGGAAATTATTAGTGGAGAAATAATAACCCGTTGCACTATTTTGACGAGTCAGACTCGTGACGCATTCGGCCGTGATCAATTTTACTTGAATTTTCAGTACTCTTCAGTTTGAAGTTCGAATCCAATTATAAGTTGTATAGTCAACGATTGCATAATAAAATATTGATATAACATTTCACATTCTTTTGTTTGTATTAATATTGCAGCTCTAATTAGTCAGTTCTTAATGACGCACCTGACAAATGAGCCATAGTGCAAGGGGTTAACCTCAAAAGAATTCATTTAACTTTTTATCTAAGTTTTAAACATTACTGTTTGTGAACAGTCAAATTACGATCGACTGCAAAGGGTTAACTCGATGCAAGGCGAATTGAGAAATATTGGATATTTATTTAAATTGTAATGGTGAAATTAGACTGTGTATTGAGCTGTGGATTTTTGGACTGATTGTAACTTTGCTTTTTATGTATTTTGTACGGAGACACTTTTTTATCAGTTTATTAATAATAAAATATACTTTAAATTGGATAAAAAGTTTCATGTAATTACAATCTTTTTCCAGTGATTCCTATTTTATAGTTTAGCCAGACAAAATTAACTCTAAAAGTCCATTGTTAGTATTGATGAGAGATTTTTTCAAATAAATTTCGACTATAAGAGTGTTTTGAAGAAATGAATGATTTAAGATTTTAGGGTGAACGTCCTGATTTTGTGCACTTTGTTTAAGTGTCAAAGAATGCTAACTTGATATGATGTTATCTGACTTCAACTTATTGTACTTGGAGTTCACATTGTTTGACTGAACCCTTGTATTGTATGACTATTCTGTTTATGTGAGCGATGTTGCAAAATTTCAGTTTACGAAAGCTGACACTGAAAATTAACGTCATTTATGGGAACGAAAATTTGCAAATTAAAATTTGAGCAGACAAGTAGATATGGTATGGTTGTTCCCCTTAAGCTAGGAAATGACCGACCCTGACACATAGTATCGAAAAGCTGAACTATGACAACAAAATTTTGTAAAATTTAAGAAAATCTTCATACTGTTAGTTCTGGGAGAATTTTGTAAACAAGCTTGCTTTTTATAGAAGAAAATATTTGTGAAAACGGTATTTGGTGATTGGGAAGAAATATTTTTATTGTACTGATGTCATTACGTGTATTACCGACCGAGCACGATATGAGTAAACTGTTTTGAACATATAATTTACATTCGGGTCCATGGAAAATATTGCAAACAGTATAAAATCAATATTAATAAGTATATAATTAATATATAGCATATTAATTAATGTTAATTGCGTTTTTAGGAAAATTGAACAAGTGGCGCCATCTCTCCAGCGAACAGGGTGAACTACACACTTTTGAAACTGTAGGTTCATTAGTTCTCATTTCTACCATCAGAGGGCAGCACATTCTCAAGTGGCGCCATCTCTCCGGCGAACAGGGTGAACTACACACTTTTGAAACTCTACTTTCATTAGTTCTCATTTCTATCACCAGAGGGCAGCACATTCTCACGTGGCGCCGTCTAGCGGGGAAGATGAGAACTAACGAAGCTGCTGTTTCAAAAGTGTGTAGTTCACCCTGTTCGCCGGAGAGATGGCGCTACATGTTCAATTTTTTTAAAAATCCAATTTACATTGATTTTATTGCTTAATATGCTATGTATTCATTATATATCTATTAATATTGACTTTATACTGTTTGTAATATATTCTGCGGGTTCGAAAATGTGCTTTATGTATTCAGAACACTATACCGTATCTCATCGACTATGTAAGCAATGACATAGGCATTGCAAAAAATTTTTTTCGAGTTGCAAAAATCCTTCTCACACATATTTTCTTTCGTATAAGACTCTATTTGTAAAATTTACTTTGAAGTTTCTTCAAAATTGCAATTACTTTATTTCAATAGTTTCATGCCTTACTGCTAGGTGATTCTAGTTGAACTTTCCAGATTGCCCACACGTGAACTCAAACTTTAAAAAATATTTAAAAATGAGGCTTCTAAAAAACTATAAAACTATTAAACAATACACTAAATTCAATAATGATGTTTGTAACGATATAGAAATTTCATAACGATACTCCTAATTTTTTATTGGAATCTACTCGAAAAGAATGGACGAGGATTGAAGAGGCTTTCTTACAGATAAAATAATTTAACAAACAACAATCATATACTTTTTCTTCCTTCTTTATTATCATACGCTTTCGTTGTTATAATTATGATAGAGCAAGATTACACAATAGTACTCTACAAGTTAGTTTTGATAAGAAATAAGGGCGTAAAAGGCTCGTGTCTCCGTTCCGATA
This sequence comes from Megachile rotundata, assembly GCF_050947335.1. Taxonomy (NCBI): domain Eukaryota; kingdom Metazoa; phylum Arthropoda; class Insecta; order Hymenoptera; family Megachilidae; genus Megachile; species Megachile rotundata. The sequence continues at coordinate 18,702,060 of NC_134983.1, forward strand.
AAAACTGGAAGACGCAAAGGTGTATCGAAAATTACTATCGGTGTTAATCGGTAATACAACGTACGAAATATACAAAGCAGACACCGTTTGTTCGGTGTCCAGTTACCTACCGTCTTACGACTACATCTCTTACCTTTAAAGGTTAATAATTGTGATTCGAATGTTAAACGGTTTGATCCCGTTTACATCGCGATGTCTCGTTGTCGCGACACGTCACGAGGCCGCGTTGCAAGCGGTTTAAGGCGATTTAAGTACTATGAACGGTTTTGGCACTTAGATTTACGATTGCACTAATTAGAAAATGGTACCGCTTACTTCCTGAACGTGGAAATGCACCTATTTGTTTGCACGAACTGTTATGATTCTGCGACGCGGTATTTGTATTTCGCGCCCCGATTATTTCATTCGGTATAGGTGTTCCGCGCATGCGCAAACTCATCCTTCACTCTGAACGGATATTTTCGTATACCTTATCGTAATCGTATAAAAAGAATTTGATAATAAATCGACAAATTAGAAAATAAGTATCTCTTGAAAATTTCGCTTCTGAAAAAGTCCAGAATATTATCGGATTTGATCATTTTACAAGTACTCGTTGAGCGTAGTTATCGAAGTTTCAAAAAAATTATTCTCGATAATAATTTTCTAATACGTCTTAATATGTTTTTAATTAATATGATATTCGTTCGCGAATGACTATGTCTAAATTCTACGCATAGTTCTACGCTTTCTCTGTCTACTTTGGCATATCGACCGAAACGAAATGATCGTTAGACGCTGGAAATGGTGCACGTTTGCACGTTTTAAACACGTCGTTCACGAGTTTTCTTTTTACCTTAGGTTCATCGCTATCCTACACGTCGACGCTACGATTATTGGCAGTATTTGGATTCGCATAAAATATCCTTTTCTCGTTTATATCTCTCTCTTTTGTTCGAGTAAGGCAAATTGTCAGGCTATCGTACGTGCGAAATATTGCTTTAGCAAATCGCTTTAACTCGGTAAAGCGATGCAAAACTGCCAACGTTACGACGCTGTGGTACCCGTTTATAGTTTCTTTTGCTATTAATTGAAGTAGGAAATGGAGGCACTATGAAGTCTAACACGCGCGATGCATTGTTTCAGAAATTATTATTTTTTTTAATATCCTTTATACGCGGTTTCATTCGTGAATTCGTTTCAAAATTAAAAATTGTAAAATTCAATAACTCAGATTCCGAATGAGGTTCAAATTAATTTGAATGAAATTCAGACTAAATTAAAAGGTACTATTTATAATAATAATTTATACTTGTACCCTAAAATACCCACCTTTTAAGTAATTTTTTTTATATACCAAAGTATCCATAGTAAACTGGAACTAAAATTATTTAAAATCGTATTATAGGAGGGAACATGCACAAAGTGCAAATGATTGCAATGAGTGAACTGCAAGGACAATGCAACGTGCGTTCAGACTTAAACTTTACATGAATAAGGTGTACTGTTTACGCGTTTTGCGGGATTGTGTGGTAAGCTCGAAGGTTAGGATTAAATTAACGAATACTATCCGTGGAATGGCGATTGTTATTTCTACGATACTATCGAATCATACTAAACACTGAGGTTTTCGAACGTAAATTATGTCCATAATTCTTCACATTTTGCCAATATTGTAGCTGACATTAATAAATACTGTAGCTATTGTATTAGCAAAATGGTGGAAAGAATTTTGAATAGACATTTACATCCAAAAGCTTTTAACATTGTTAACACTTCGACGGCCATTTTGTGAAATACGTGCTTTTCATAATTTTATGTGTAAGAAAATAGATTACTGAAAGAGATTACTGGAGTATTTATCAGTTTTCAAATTTAAGTTATGATTATATAAATAAACGTGTGTGGATACTGGCATGAAATGTTGTATAGCAGTCATTGGCATAACTAGATTAAGAGTCTTAAAACTTAGACCGGAAAGAATTAAAAAATAATTCCTTTTAAAAAAAGTAACCTTTTTGTTCTTTGAAATTATGTACCTTTTCTCTGAAACTCAGTTATTAATATTTTTAAAAATAACAAAAAATATTGGGGTGACTTAAGCACCCTACAATGCTATTCAACACAAAAATATAATAATATTTTTAGACCACAAAATTTAAAAAATAACCTTTCTGTTCCTTGAAATTATGTACCTTTTCTCTGAAACTCAGCTATTAATATTTTTAAAAATAACAAAATACTGGGTAAACTTAATCATCCTTACAATGCTATTCAACACAAAAATATAATAATATTTTCAGTACAAATTTTGTTAGAATAAGCGTACTATTTTTAATGAAGTCAAAAAAGACATGGCTCACTTCAAACACGAATCCTAGTTACGTCAATGGCGATGGCCGTCAAAGTGTTAAACAAAAAGGTTCCGAAGATCGGACTGTCGAACGTTCAGCCGCGTAAGCATATAGATGATCAATGGAAGCACGGTGCTCGAAACTCATTTCGATGATTATCGTCATTCCTGATCGAACTAACTGGGTGTAAGAGACAACGATGTGACCGTACCATGTACGTGAGAACATAACAAATTTTTTATTTATTGGTAACTGTTACAATGCTCTCTATATGCTTAAGCAGTACAGCGCGTTCTTTCGTTTTACACGTGTGGTTCTCGTTGAGATATAGCGTGGTCGTAAATTTGATCTGTTGGAAACGAGTGTTCTAACACATTTTGATCGTAGACCATTGGGACAATTTGTAGTTACAGACGCCGTAGATTTCACAAGCTATGTTAAATTATAGCTCATCATTTATAACCATTCTACTTTTGTAAGATAAGAAGTCTGCGAGATACAGTGAGCTCGCAAATTAAATCATGAAATGAAGATATCGCTTGAAGTAGTAGCACTCAAGTTCATACGTATTTCAGATTGCCTTTAACCCCCTTTTAAAACAGTAAACAAATAGCCAGACTATTACCCAGATTATCCCTAACCAATTCAAACTTCACCCTCACCAAAGATCTCGTCACATATCAATCTTTACAACCACGCTATATTTCATCAAGCTTCCATATCTCCCACTCCATAATCATACATAAATTCCACCGGGAAACTGGTGTTAAAAGTTCGATCTTCACCATCCTTCAGCAAACGAAAAAAAATTGAAGAAAAACTTTAAACGAGCCCAAAGTCGGTATGAACAGTAACGTCGCAGTTGTTCGGTTTCTCCGCGGCAGCCATGTTGACTTCAACCAAGGTGTCCACGCTGTTGATAGGGCATCCCTTGAGGATCTTCTGAGCGGCCAAGCTGGTGAACTGCACCTGCATGTCGCTGAGACTCGGATACGAGTACAGATCGCCTCGACTGACCGTCTTCTCGAGATTCGGTTCGGAGCCTTGCGGTGCCCTCTGTTTCGCGCTCTCTAGGTTCTCGATGTAGACGTTGTTGAAGGAGCCACCGAACCCGTCGAAGGATTTGGTGGGCGACGGTGGATTCGACGCGATGTTGTTCTTCGAGTCCGGACGCAGGAGATTCCTGTAGCTGAGAGCGTCTTTGGACAAGGACAGGCTCAATTTCCGTGAATTATTCATGGCGTCGTTGGTGTTCTTCATGGTGGACAGAGCGGAGGTAGGGTGCTCGTTCACCAGAGAGTTCTTGTCGATGTTGTTGGTGGATCCGTCGATCAGGTGTGCCTGGCTGTTGTTCAGACGATTAGTCAGCTTCAGTTTATTCGAAATCTCCTCCTCGACCTTCGGTTTGTTCTCCTTGTCCGATTCGGACAACAGGTGGCTGGGCTTCGATTCTTTGGAGGCGTACAACGAGGACGGCCGCTCGAGTTTGCTCGATTTGTTCAGCTTCTCGTCGTCGAGCTTCGACTTGAACAGCTTCTCGTCGTCCATCTTGCTCTTGTAGATTTTCTCGCCGATCAGTTCTCGTTCCTGCTTCTCCTTGCAGTCGAGCGTCTCCTTGTCCGCCAGCTTCGTCTTCACCGTGCCGTTCTCGAACGTGATCACCGATCTCATGGGAGAGTTATTCTGCTGCACGTAGATCTTCGTGCCCGGTGAACCGGATATAGTGGTCGTGCTGGTTGCGTTCGAGGCCAGTGTCACGCTGTTCTGAATCGCGCGTTGATCCTGGGACGGACTCACCGGGGTCAGATTCGTCGACACCTGGAGGGTTATCGAGTTCTGCGCTTCCTGCAACGGCGTTAGGGATCCTTGCTGGACGACCTTCAACGGGGACGATTTGGCAGGAAGCGTGGACGTCTTCAACGGCGACGAGGATAGTTTACCGCTGGAGATCGACTTTCCGCTGGAGTGGGACGAATGCCCGGACGATGTTTTTTGCAGAACCTGTTGAGACGGTCCATTAGTTGGTTTCTTCTCACATGCTGTATAGTAATATTATAAGGTACTAATTTGGGAACTTTGAGTTTTGGGATTTATGAGTGCGTGAGTTTTGGGAAAATTGAAAGATCAAGAATGTATAATGAAATAGGTTAACCCCTGCACTATTTTGACGAGTCAGACTCGTGACGCACTCGTACCTCGGCCGCGATCAATTTTACTCGTATTTTTAGTACGCTTCAATTTGAAGTTCAAGTCCAATTATAATTTGCATAGTCAACGATTATATAATAACATATTGACATAACATTACACATTTTTTTGTCTGTATTAATATTGTAGCTGTAATTAGTTAGTTCTGACTGACGTACTTGGCAAATAAGCCATAGTGCAAGGGGTTAATTATAATACTACGTTGGAACATGTCTGCTAAACTACATAATGAAGTGATCATATCTTGACTTTCCTTTACCTTATGCTGAGGTGATCCGTTCGTCTTCATGCCGCTGCCCGTCGAATCGTGACTGGGTCTCCTGGAGTTCGACTGTCGTGTACTGGATCTCCCTAGGGTTGCAGTTTTGGCGGGACTGGCGTTCGCCGTTCGAACGGAACCTGAACTGCCGCCGCTTCGACTGGGCGAGGAGTTTGTCGAGTTTTTACCGTTCTGCGTTTGATTGCGGCTCTGATAGGATTCCTGGTTTGCGCTCGGAGGCAGCACACTGGCCCTGGAGGTGCATCTACTCAGGCTGGAGCATTTCGACCTGGGCAGCGTCGAGCACGGTGATCGGTGTCGTCTGGAACTCCTCGGCGTCGAGTTGGCCAATAAACTGGAGGAGTCGCCACTGGCTTGACGTCGATGTCGCCTGGGCAACGTGGCTGATCGCACGGAACTCGAGTCGTCCCATACTTGAAAACTGGCCTGTGACTGATCTAGACCCTCCATCATCTGAAAATGTTACTTTAATGAGGAGACTGACGTAAAACGTGGAGGAGACCTTAGGGAAATTGGAAATTAAGATATGAATAATGGCGATATAGGAAGAAGGTGTTGATATTTTTAATAATAATTACTGACCAAGATATTATTGTTAGGACAATTCAGTCCACATAAGATAGACAGTATAAGTATCTTTTTATGCTATGACATGGAACAAATTTCATAGCAATTTAGAGGGTTTGGAACAGCGAAAAGCACGGTGTCTGAATTATAATTTGTGCGATGTTGAACTCACCGACGGGCTGGCAGCTCTCGTTTGCGTGGCCACGCTGTGCAAATGAACGACGCGAGGATTGAACCACTCGGTAGGAGGATACTGTGCGCTGAAGGTGCCCATCAACGGTGCGCCCTTCCTCCTTGTGCTGCGTCGGAACAGCCTGGAGAGTAGACCTATCTTCTCTGAAAAAATCCCGGAGAAACCTTGAGAAAGAAAAGAAGAAAGGGAGACCGACGTTGCATTTCGTTACTGAGAGATCGGGGATCGAGGAAGGGCTTGCCAGCTAAGGGTGACTAAGAGGCTTAGTTGTTGGATGTTCGCAGCGGCGCGGATTGGGAGCAGGGTGTTAACACGGATACATCAAACTGTAAGAGCTTTTATTTCGGAGATAAATGAAGCGGACGGTAGAGAAAGCCGTGGATAAATGATTTGCTTGTCGCGGATAAAGACGTCCAACTCGTTGGAACGAAAGTTTCGTTTTAACTGAAAGTCACGATACTCGTGCACTTCGGAGCTCGATAAGCGGTCGCTTTGCTTTTATCTCTAGGTGTGTACGGTGGAACATGCTTCGAAGGTCTCGCGAAAATTTTGTTTGAAAAGAAACTCCCTCTTGCGAGTGGGTGTTTGGAGGGGACGTTTGACTTGCTCGATAAAGACTTCCTCTATGAAGACTTCTTCTGTGAAGACTTCCTCTATGTTTACATGAATGCTGTTTTACAAGTATGTACTTTTACGGAATGTTGTTTTTACGCTTTTATTAATTCATTTGCCAAATCTATGATATTAGGTTTTATACACTTCGTGTATGAAATACATTCGTTATACATTTTCAATACACGTTTTCATTATAAATTTTTATTATACATTTTCATTATACATTTTGTGTTTCATTTTTATTCTAAAGAAATGTAGAAATTTGACAAATTTTCGACTTGATAGTATAAAAATGTAAAAATTTTTCAATTTGAGAATTTGAGTCTGAAAAGTCAAAAATTTGTATATGCAAGAAAATTGAAAGATGTGGTGAATTAATGAAACTTGAAAATGTTAAGTACTCCCAATTTTTGGTATCCGAATATTTGAAAAATTTAAGCAATTCAGAGACTGAAATTTTATAACTTTAAAATGTAAAATGTTGGAAAGTAATAATTTCAGAATAACATATGCATCGATATTTCTGTGATAGTTTAGTAATATCGCAACGGAGTAAACAGTATCGAGGAAGTGATTTGTCGGTCAACTCAAACGGACCCCATTCGATTGTGCCGCGCGAAACAGGACACGCTTTCTTCGATCAAACACCTTGAGCCACATATCGAAGCATCTGTTTATAAAAAGGAAAGCCAACGCGTCCTGATTAAGCGATCAATCACCCAGCACCAAAACAATCCCTTCCCCGATTCGACTCACTGGTTGGGCTATGGGGTGCGCTGTCGGTGCTCGCGTATTCCGCGCTCGAGGAGGTGTCGCTTCTTTCCGGCCTTCGTGGCAAAGACCGCGAACTTCCGCTTCGGTGTAAACGTCTTGCGGATCCCCAAAGTCGTAGAGAGTGTCGCCTCTCGAGGCGGCCCGGCATCGATCGACATCTTGCGAACAGAACCTTGTCGTTTGGATTACCTGCAATTACATTTCACATCTAAATCTCTCTTACTATTACATCTACTCTTTACAGAATAATCTGACGTTAATCTGTCTTCTATCCATCAGAGTAACGTAGCTACTGATCCTTAAATTAGTTGAATTAACACTAGAACTACCGACAGTAAATGCTCGTTTATTGGAGAATGAAAAATAAAATGAAAAGGTTAATAAATAAATAGGGTAAGGTTGCTCGAATCGTACCCCCTATGAAAAGCAATGAGTATTTAGCAAATATGTAAAAACTATATTTGCTATTCGATTCTAGTGTAAATATTGTTTGTGTTTATTAGAACAACTCTGAATAATCTTTGTGTTGTCATATAAATTAATCCTAATGTAGTAGCCATAACACTTCAAATATAGATCAAGTACGATTTAAGCAACCTTACCCTAAAGCATCAAGTAACATATAGAACTAGTTTTTCCCTCAACAAAATGACAGACATTTCCATAAAATCGCGCCAATAAAATTTTGCAATATAAAATGAGAAATCTGAAGCCAGTCATTTTGACTTGTTGGTAGTTCTAGTGTTAAAAGTCATGTTACATATGTAATTCTATTACTTTGCCAAAAGAAGTGGGAGATCAGAGGTGGTTCAAATTTATGTGACAATTTCGGATGAAATCAGGTAAATGAAGACTTTGAAGGGAATAAATTTGGAGGGTTTGATCGATGAATCATCGGTCCGTCGATTCTCATGACGCGAGAGTCGCGAACTCGAGCCGCGTGCTCAAAAAGTGGAACACCCTCGTTCTTGATTTTCATCGTGGTACACAGCCAGAGGCGGTGGCGACGACCGGCCGACTGGTTGGTTTGCCAGCGTGAGAATCACTCGAGAAACGAGCCAGAGAAAAGTAGGAAGATTATATACGTGGCCCCCCACGTGATCCCGACAGCGTGTGTAACGGTAGACAATGTCGTGACCAATAGCTAATATATCGGTTGTGCTAAACGCTTTCCAGGGATCGTCGAGTTGCCACGGACGGTCTCTTACTCTTCTCTTCTGTCCTTTCTGTGTACACGTTGCCCGTGTATTTATATACCGGCCGTTCGCGTGTACGTCCTCCATACGCGTCTCTCACGATGTATGGTAAAAGGCGAAGGAAGCGTGCAAGGTGCCGAAGGTGTTTCCGTGTCAATGCGCCAGAAAATTCCAGTTTGCTCGTTGCACCGAAACTTTGACCGTACTCGTTCCTTTTTTTTTAGACACGGACAACTGGTCGCACGCAAACACTCGCTTGCTTCGTTGACGATCGATGAACCGCGTAACAATGCACCGTCGAGTTCAGCTATTCTAGGATAAATATGGCGACCAGGAGACAACACGGTTGTCGATTTTTTGGGTATTCGGGATCTGGAAATTTTGGTTCGTGCAAATAATTTGAGAACGTAGGAATTTGGGGCTAAGGCAGGTATTTGGAGAATTAGGGATGTGGATATCTAGGATATAGGAAATTGGAAGTCTATGGATTTTGTGACCGAGGAACTTTTAGTCTTTCGTGGTCTACAGATTTAGGAAGTTTTGAAATTTTTTATACAGCGAATTCAGGGTCTATGGATCTTGAAATCTAGGGTTGTTTATCTAGACACTTTTGGAACTACGGATTTAGAACTTCGGGAGTTTCTTGGTTTAGAAATTTGGGTATCTATGAATTTCATAAACTACAAGTTTTTGAATGCAATGATTTGATTTGAAAGTTGAAACAATTCCCAAAACCCCAGATCTGAAATTAAGCTTGAATTCCTAGCATCTATCTACTCTATAAATCCCGAGTCCATTTTCAAGCTGTCTATCCAATCAGCGTACCTTTCGAGAAGTGTCGACCCTCGGTAGATAAGGAAATTATTTGCTTTTCTCCGTGCGAGCGTGTTCCATTTGAATTTTCAATACGAAGAGGGTACATAAACTCGCCATCGAGACGATAGCCACTCTAAATACAGCGATAAGGTGGCGCAATTTAAATCGAACCGCGACGATTTTTTGATACGAACCACCGCGAAGGAATGCAACATCTTCCGGCGCGAGCTGCGTGGCTGCCAAGGACGACGACAACATAAACGTACCGGACCCGTCCATCGAGTTCAAAGAAAAAGATCTCTCCTGCTGCTAGCCAACTCTACTCCTGGACACTCGGAACCATTCCCGAACACGTGCCCAACGAGTTTGCTCGGATTGAGTCTGGCCGAGTTACTTCGACTCTGCCTCTGCTTTTATCCTCAAATATTCTCAAATTTTTTAATTTCGCACGCTAGGAGGCACCATGAGAAATATAGAAATTTAGCATTGTGATCAAATGGTAATTAGGAGATGTGAAATTTGAAAAGGTCTAAGGTTTAGAAGTTGGCAAATTTACATAGAGAGTAGGAACGTAGGATTTGCAAATTTAGGAACGTAAGAAATTCGAGAACTTGAAGATCTAGAATTTGGAGATCTTAGGAATTTGAAGAATGAGGATTTACAAAGTTGGGAATATTCAAGTTCCTTTATCTCTGTATCTGTTTCTTCTTGGTCGTTATATTTCCTTCAATTATCATCCACATGTGAACATCCACATATGAGCATCCACATGTGAACATCCACATATGAACATCTACACCTGAACATCCACATGTGAACATCCACATATGAACATCCACATAAGAACATCCACATATGAGCATCCACATATGAGCATCCACATATGAGCATCCACATATGAGCATCCACATATGAGCATCCACATATGAACATCCACATATGAACATCCACATATGAACATCCACATATGAGCATCCACATGTAAACATCCACATATGAACATCCACATATGAACATCCACATGTAAACATCCACATCTGAACATCCACATATGAACATCCACATCTGAATTAATTTTTCATACTCCTCAAATGATATGTTCATTCAAACAATTCTTTCAGTTCTTCCCCAAATACTCTTCAGTTCATAAAAACATGAAACGTATTTTTCTTCATAAAAACATGAAAGAAAAAATATTTGTAGGATCGAATGTCTTACCTCCACATATCACATCCGCCAGATTCGTTTGCACAGCTTGATGCGTCACGTCGCCATCCCTAAGGGTGAGCATTTCCCCATGCACGAGCGCCATAGCCTCGTCGTTGGACATGAGCATGCTCCCCTGACTTCTGGATCCGCTAACCTCCCTGGAGCATCTCCTGGAATTACTGGAATCGCGTCTAAGCCTCCTGGTCTCGGGTGTCACGACAAAATATCCCTGTGACGTGTGATAGATCTTGCGTTCTTGCATGAGTTTCGCGAGGGCATCGTATACTAGCTCGCGACTGGGTCTCTGCATCGCAGGAAAAGCGTTTCTTAAAGCGGATCTTAGAGTGTCCAATGTGGCGGCCTGCCTTTGTGAAGTTAACTCGAGAATGGCCCAGCAGAGAGCTTCCGGTAGGGGCGTGAATTGACCTTGGGCTACCGGGGCTACTAGACAATCCTCGATATCGCCTGAAACAGCAAAAGCAATTGGTTGTTGAGTTATTGAGTTTGTGGAGTATTTTTTTGGTGATTGATATGTGTAGGGGATATGAAGGGATGAGTTGGTGGTGAGTTGGAGTTTCATTTAGGAGATTCTTTTAATGTAGGAGGACTGAGATTTCTGAAATTGGCTATGTCTGAAATGGAGATCTCTAAAATGATATCATTTTTTAGGTGGATCGTTGAGAGAGTTAAGCTTGCGAGAGAGTTTAAGTTTTCTGGACTTTCAAGTTAGACATTGAAACATTTCAAGTTTCTCAAATTTCTTCATGTTCAAAATTTACAATTTCTACATTTCGAACTTTCTAAATTTCCAAATATTGATATTTCAAAAAATCTTTAATTTCAAGGTTCCTAAATCCTTAAAATTACAAAACTTCTTAATCACTCAAATTTTCATATTTGCTAAAATTTTGCTGAAATTGTGTTAAATTCCTAAATCCACCCATAATTCCATAAATAGAATCCACCCATAAATAGAACTCCGTTAATTTTCACCTAGCGTCAAGAAAGTGATGATGGACAGAAAGGGATCAAGGTTGCAGCCCAGCGCAAAAGTAGTCAAAGGTGCGACAAGATCAGGCAATCCCATTTTTAAGGATCCGTTCATTGAAATTCTCCTGGCATATTCGGTCGACAGAATGAAACCGTAATAGCTAGTTGGTTGCCAGGAACTGGCGACATTCAGGCAGCTGCCTTTCTAGTTCTAACTGAGAGACGGTTCGGGTTTCCGAATGCGTGTACCAGCTACGAACCGAGCGTTTCATTAACGAACACATGTAACCTTCTGCTTGTTCGACGCATAATGTTTAAGGCTTGTCCTCGGTGGACTGGTTAGATCGCGTTTCCTTTTGCGAAAACTATGCAGGAAGGCGCGTTTTTTATATGTCATTGGGATCTCCAAAAATGTACGGACGCTTGACTTAATTGGATTACGACTGTAATTTTATACTGGGTGTTTCTTAGTCTTTGGGTGATTTTTAGTTTGATATGTTATCTTAGTTCATGATTAATTGTACTCGGAGGGTGATAACATTGGTTCAATGTGAAAATTTGAAATTAGTGTTAGTACTGGGTGCTTCATTTTTAGTTTCATATGTTATATTAGTTCGTGATTAATTGTACCCAAAGGGTGACGTCACTGGTTCAATGTGAAAATTTGAAATTAGTGTTAGTACTGGGTGTTTCATTTCTAGTTTCATATGTTACCTTAGTTCATAATTAATTGTGCTCGAAGGGTGACATCCCTGATTCAATGTGAAAATTTGAAATTAGTGTTAGTACTGGGTGTTTCATTTTTAGTTTCATATGTTACCTTAGTTCATAATTAATTGTGCTCGAAGGGTGACATCCCTGATTCAATGTGAAAATTTGTAACTAGTATTAGTACTGGGTGTTTCATTTTTAGTTTCACATATTATTTTAGTTCATAATTAATTGTATTCGAAGGCTGACATCACTGGTTCAATGTAAAAGTTTGAAATAAGTATTAGTACTGCGCGTTTCATTTTTAGTTTCACATATTATCTTAGTTCATAATTAATTGTACTCGAAGGCTGACATCACTGGTTCAATGCAAAAGTTTGAAACTAGAATTAGTACTGGGTGTTTCATTTTTAGTTTGATATATTACCTTACTTCATGATTAACTGTACAATAAAATGTCCCTCCAAAAGCAACTTGCACTTCCCTCATAGCCTCCAAATTACATGCACCCCAAATGCTTCAAAGAAAACCCAGACACCCGTAACTCGATCGATCGATAAGAACTGCCTACAGAATGGCTCGCCAACGTTAAAAAATTTCAAATTTAAAAATGCATACCTCCGCGCGCGTTGCACCGATGCAACGCACGACAGATTCCGCGAGAACATGCTGCAAGTGGAATCGCGAAAGTGCGCGATTCGCATGCGAATGCACCTCGATCCTACTCGTCCACGAACCTAATGTCGCCACCTTGTCCTCGTCGAAAATGAAATTCCACGTAAGCCGGCGTATTAAAGTTTCAATCTGTGCGACCGTCTTGGGATTATGCAGAATAATCGTTTACAAAGGGGGCGCGAGTTTCATCGGGCTGGACCTCTGCACGATATTGAAAAGCGGATCAAACGGGATTTGAAATTGAAATACAAAGTGTACGATATCGTCTGGGACCGTGGGTATCTCGTTCATTTCCATGGATATTGCGAATTCCTTCGAATTACGGAATCGGTGAACTGAACGCTCTTCGTAAAATTTCAAACACTTTCTGAAATATTTCTGAAGTAGATGTTGCAGAGAGAGGAGAGTTACAAAGAATGGGAGAAGATAAAATTGTATGACTGAATACAGGGTGTTTCACAATTGTAGGTCGATGGAATGAGGGGTAGCGGACGGGATTTTGAACATTTCCCTTTGCTAAAATGGGGTTTGACCTATTCGACTCGTTTATTCATCAGCGCTGGTGCTCCAATTCGAAGATGATTTGGCGCGAATCCAGTTTCCAGAGTAAACCCTGCTAATTTACCTACTGCTAATTCCCTTTTAATTGCTCCCGTACGTCATGGACCTTATGTACACTCTGACGTAGGAAATTCGGATGGAAGGTTGTTCCACTTCCGATGAAATGGATGTTCGTTCAACGTGTAATTATCGCTTAACACGCTATTCGTAGATGGATTCGTGGAATCAATGATAAGTTTCGATCTTATCAACCTACAATTTGTTTAAGACTGCACTTTCTAAATACAGATCACTGAATCATTTACCAACAAATCAATCAAATGAACATATTGTAAAATTGTGCACTCATGTTTATGTTGATTAAAATAAGGTATATGGACAATGTATATATTTATATCAATTTCATTAATTTTTGTCATTTCATTTAACTGATTTTTGTTGAACTTTATTTGATTGATTAATTTTGCCATGTCATTTTATTTCACCGATTATTTTTATTAGTTAATTTCAGTCAGTTGATTATCTTTTTTATTCGATTTAACGATCACTTTGCTCATTTAATTAATAATCATAATTAAGATAGGTGACACATGTTCGTGCCTCACAGGTGGTTACATTACAGTCCACGCAGTACACAGATTGCAACAGAAAGTTAGATAACAAGCCCGTTTGCTACACATTGTGTTCGCAATGTCATTAAATATTCCTAGCACGATGACGCGAATACCACGGGAATTTCGGAGACCTTCAGAGCCGCGAGCTTAGAATAATCCATAGTCGTGGGCGTGGACCAGATGTATGAGACCTTCGTTCTCGAGGGGTTGGAAAGTCACCTTAAAACGTGACCGGAAGAATAAAACACTCGAATTTCGTCGACGATCGTTCTACGTGGAAATGTCTTGTTTCCGACCTCCTTAATTAACCTCGTAACGCTGTTTGATCGACGTCCGCTAATTACGTATTGTTATCTGCAAACTGATTCGCTATCGCGGAGTTTCTCTGCTCCCAGTGTTGGCAATTGATCGTTACGCTCCGTATCGGCTTTAACTCGCGTGAGAACGCATCACGTGCGGGCGTTTTCATGAAAATTGAAATCGCATGCCGCGATACACGTACCTACACGTTTCCTTCTGTCTAATCTTCCAGGAATCGAAGATGCCATTCGAGGATACCAAGTGGGTGGAGAACGCGTTTGTCACGAATGGAGGACTACTGTGGCATTATCGGCGATTACTTCGCCACTTATGGTTCCGCTTTGGGCGAAATAACGAATGTAAATATTCGGAACGAATACCGAGGAACAGGCTAACAGCAATAACGGAGCTTTTATATCTACATATATCACAATTTTTATACTGTTTTATAGTACATCTAATTTATTGCATCCTAAGTCTTTAACCAAGAATATTTTGTAACATTCTTTCTTCTGGCTGTAGCAAAGCAGAATACCAGCAGCATACCAGAAAAAGAATAGCGGAAGAAATTGTTTACAGACGACAACTCTACATATGTAGCTCTGTACATTACATACTGTGAGAAATTAAGAGCTGCGTACAAAAGTGCCAGGAAAATCGTAACAAAAGCAAACATACGTAAACACGATGAGTCAGTTTCTCCATTTCGCTAAAACCATTTTCCATCATTGTCCTTTCGCTGATTGAATTCCCAACAGCAGTCGCAATTTGTTAGAACCTTGTACGACTTCGCGGTGACACGTGAAACGTCATAAATCCAACGATATGGTTTTTTACATGGTTGGATTAACAGATGGCACAGATGGGAATTCACCTCGATGGGATAATGCTCTATGAAAGTTAACTATCGACGTACACGGGGCAGTGTGTGTACGCGTGATCCTCGTGACACGATAAAAATATGAATCGAATACTTTCATACGTTCACCCTCGACGTTCTCATCCGTGCTGGACCCACGAATGCATTTTAATATATCCGAGCCCTGCGTGCCATATGCGGGATTTCGAAGGGTAGCTCGAGTTTCTATACGCGATATTGCGTTGACCCGCGAGAGATATATTGATCGTTCCCAAGGCTGAAGAGTGCTCGTCGAACACTAAGCAGATGTACGTGCGTTGGAACATTATTGTCTGATTTAATTCGTACATATTTCACTCGCGCGTTGTTACACCCCTTGGTTCAATTTAAACAATTCGGTTATTGCCTTGATACGGGATACGTATAATGGACAGAATAATTTGGGTCTATAAAGAAAATGAAGGGATTTGGATACATGGGAACGTGAGAGATTTGGAATTCGGGGAATTAGGATGTGGTGTAATTAGAAATTTGAGGAAATTTGGGGAAATTTGGAATTTGGGAGTTTCGGGATTTGGGAATTCTGGGATTTGGGGAGCTTGGAATTTGGGGAATTTGGAAATCGGTGAGTTTGGGATCTAGGGACTTTGGAATTCGGTGCATTTGGAATTTGGGGAATTTGGAATCTAGGGAACTTGGAACTTGGGAAATTTGGAATTTGGGAAATTTGGAATTTGGGAAATTTGGAATTTGGGAAATTTGGAATTTGGGAAATTTGGAATTTGGGAAATTTGGAATTTGGGAAATTTGGAATTTGGGAAATTTGGAATTTGGGAAATTTGGAATTTGGGGAATTTGGAATTTGGTGAATTTGGAATTTGGTGAATTTGGAATTTGGGAAATTTGGAATTTGGGGAATTTGGAAATCGGTGAGTTTGGGATCTAGGGAATTTGGAATTCGGTGCATTTGGAATTTGGGGAATTTGGAATTCGGTGAATTTGGAATTTGGGAATTTGGAATTCGGTGAATTTGGAATTTGGGAAATTTGGAATTTGGGAAATTTGGAATTTGGAGAATTTGGAATTTGGGAAATTTGGAATTTGGAGAATTTGGAATTTGGGAAATTTGGAATTTGGAGAATTTGGAAATCGGTGAGTTTGGGATCTAGGGAATTTGGAATTCGGTGCATTTGGAATTTGGGGAATTTGGAATTCGGTGAATTTGGAATTTGGGAATTTGGAATTCGGTGAATTTGGAATTTGGGAAATTTGGAATTTAGCGAATTTGGAATTTGGGGAATTTGGAAATCGGTGAGTTTGGGATCTAGGGAATTTGGAATTCGGTGCATTTGGAATTTTGAGAATTTGGAATCTAGGAAATTTAGAATCTGGGGAATTTAGTAAGTAGGCAATTTGAGTTCTGAGAAACTTGCTATCCAGGGAATTTGAAGTATCGGTCATTTGGTGTTTAAGGAAGTTTGAAAGTAGGTAATTTAAAGTCTATGAACTTGTAGTCTAGAGAATTTGGGATCTCAGGATATCCTGTCAATCGACAAAGATGAAATTCCAGAAACTATTCCTCAGGAAATCGAGTAATTTGTACCTCTGATCCCCCCATACACAGAGGAAGCCTGCACCCACCTCTGTATACCTATCAAGTACCTGTCGCGTGAAGTCGTAGCGTGCAGTTTTACAAAGGACATACCATTTAATTTGGTTAAATGCTCCTATAACAATGCCTGTATCGCGTGGAAGTTGTCGGGCAAACACGGATCGTTGGCATTTCCGTGCACATACGAACACGTTCGCTGTTCTAGTCCCCTAGTTGCTTTGAATCCTCGTTCGCGAACAGGCAGTCAGTCAGTCAGGCAGGAAGGAAGGAACAGATGTGTAATTACGTGTCCAGGCTATGTCAGAAAACGCCTACTCGGCCGCTCTTGTTAAAGGGTTGTCGTAAATAGGCCAGACAAGTTCTGCGTCGAATTACTGGCAAGGCCTCGGAACGGCTACCGTCGTTTTCTCGTTTGTTCGTTAACGAGCTGGCTGTCCGTTTCCCTCCTCGATATCCCGGTGGAAAGGTTTTCGCGCGAGAACCTGTTTGCGCGTTCGCGACGTATCGGGTAATATTAGATTTTCAATTTCTAAGTTCCGAGCTCATCATACCGGCGCGCGCCGTGAAATCGCGCGATCGTTCGATGATCACGATTCGTTCGCGACTTTCTCATAGAATATTCATACGGCGGCCATTTCGATGGAAAACGTTCGGACACGATCGTTGCGCGAGGTCCAGTTGCCCACTTCCCTGGAATTTCTCCGCGGCCCACGGACCCATAATTACACAAAGAGGTAGCCACCCACGCGTGCCATTTAAGGAACCACCGACACGGTACCGACAGGTGCGCGAAATCCTCGATTTACGGCAGAGACACATAAGCTTTCTTCGTTTATGACATTTTTACGATCTTTTAAGGTTTAAACGACCTTTTTTTCATTAGTGCTATTTCGAAAGATTAAGCAGCGAGCTGTAAGGTTATTTAAAAAATATTATGTGGGTGTATCTTGGGTTCAGGGTCTAGGAAGGTAATATAAAATGTTTCGTTTATTAAGACGGCTATGAACTACTTTCATTTTATTAGCTTTTTGGTCAATTTTTGGTTAGCTTTCGAAACAATAAGTGCCTGAGTACATAACATACATGTACATATCCTTCAACCTATTTTGAATGCTAAGGTTCTCATTGCTACTAAGTATGTGGCTTGCAGTGAGAACATAGGAGTAGGTATATATTTATTGAAGAAGAAAAATGTTTTTAATATCACAACAAATGTAACGTTTCTAATGTTACACATGTGGAGACCAAGTTGAGTATGTTCGGTTTAAGAGAGGGTCTACATTATGGCTGCCACTGGGGCCAGTAGTCACTATTTTGATTGTTAAGGTACATTGCTGCTGAGAATGTGTCCTGCAGTGAGAACATAGCAGCAGGTATTTGTTTATTAAAGAAGAAAAATGTTTTTAATATCGCAACAAATGTAACGTTTCTAATGTTACACATGTGTGTCCAGGTTGAGTATGTTCAGTTTAAGAAAGGGTCTACATTATGGCTGCCACTGGGGCCAGTAGTCACTATTTTGATTGTTAAGGTACATTGCTGCTGAGAATGTGTCCTGCAGTGAGAACATAGCAGCAGGTATTTGTTTATTGAAGAGGAAAAATGTTTTTAATATCACAACAAATGTAACGTTTCTAATGTAACACATGTGTGTCCAGGTTGAGTATGTTCGGTTTAAGAGAGGGTCTACATAATGGCTGCCACTGGTGCCAGTAGTCTTGCCAGTAGATAGCTGAATTCTAAGTAGATAGTTCCTTGCTTTACCTCGTTGAAAAAATTAATTTTTTCCTTGCCTCCTGTTTAGACTCGAAAAAGGAAAGTCGCTAATTAACGACATTGCAAGAGCACGGTCACTGATCCAGAATGACCACTATAATACAATTATGATACAAAAGTTGACGGAATTACATAACTCGTGTCAAATATTTTACATAAGCACATTAGCATACGTATTGCAAGTAACATACGCAACGCATTCTCTCGTATGTAAATATGCAAAACGTAT
This sequence comes from Megachile rotundata, assembly GCF_050947335.1. NCBI lineage: Eukaryota > Metazoa > Arthropoda > Insecta > Hymenoptera > Megachilidae > Megachile > Megachile rotundata. The sequence continues at coordinate 18,720,578 of NC_134983.1, forward strand.
GCATTATGCAGACAGTGCGAAATAGAATCTATATTTTTAGAATCTAAGTATGCAGGTTTTTTTCGAAGCATCATAAACGTATATCCATTACAAAACTAGAAGCATAAATCCGAATATCTGAATTTTCCTATAAAAAGCAACTTCCCTGTGTCGTTGACGCAGCATCGAACATTTTATTCGTACCCGAAGAAAGTTATAAAGTTTCTCGATAAAATGCACGCGCGGAATTTATTGTATGTCTCTTCTGTTCGGCCGTGTTTCGGGCGGAGACGGACGCGTACGTTGTATCTGGCAATTTATTCGCGAGCGTGGACGGTTTATTCGCGTACGTGGAAGCGTGTGTACAAGTGTACGGGGCAGTAAATGGCCCAACTAAGACCGCGTAATGCTCTGCGTGGGAGAGGCCAGTTTCGATCTCGTTTGCGAGATCTTATCCGGCGCGAGCACGCTCGGAAAAAGATCCAGGATAATACCCGGCGTCGTTACATCGAGAACTGCCAACACGGGGATCACGAAGAAACCGAGAAACGTTTCGGTTGCACAATTTTCGAGGGGCTGTCGACGACCACGGACGTGTACACACACGGACGAGAGGCCGTTGCTCGGATCGTGGAACTCGATACGTCAGTTTCTGGCCCGTGAACATCGTGTTCCTCCTGGGAATCTTGTCCCGGACGCGTTTTCGATGCTTTTCGTTCTATCTCTACAAGCTGTTCTGGTGTTACGGAAAAGTATAATAATCTAGGAGTATACAATATTGTTTTTTATGTGGGTTCATTTGCGAGTTTCAATATTTTTCAAGTATTTGAGTTTGTGGAAACTTATCGACAGTACTACGTTTCTATATTCTTAGATATCCATATACCTAGAGCCTTATATCCCAAGATTTATGGAGAACTCTTAAATAATACTAGATCATTGATATTTTTAAATAGATCTCTAGGTTCCTAAGCTCCTAGGTCATCTAGGTTCCTAGATCTGAATATTCTTATATTTCTAGGAAACCAATATCCTCTGACTCCAACATTTTTAGATATCAATATAACTAGATTTCAAGATTTTCAAATAGCACTGTTCTTAGATGCAAATATCCCTAAATAATCAAATTTCTAGGATCTCAATATCCCTAGATTTCCACATTCTCGTGATTTCAGTACCCCTACATTTCGATATCCCTAGATTCCAACAGCCCTAGGTTCCAATATCCTCAACGACAAATATCCCTAGATTGTAATGTTCTCGACATTCCAATATTCCTAGATTCCAACAGTTCTGAGTTCTAATATCTTTAGTCACAAACATTCCTAGATTCGAATATTCCTAGAATATCAAAATCCTTAGATCTTGGAAACCTAGGATTTCACTATTCCTAGGTCCCAAAGCCCCTAGATTTTAATAATCTTGAACACAAATATCCCTAGATATATATATTTCTGGAATCTCAATGTCTCTAGATTTCAAATATCCCTGGATATTTTGAACAGTAATTTCAAATATCCCTAGATACATCAGTCGTCAAATATCCCTGGATACATCGCTAGTTTCATACATCCCTAGACACATAGATCACTAACAGATAAATATCCCTAGACAGTTATCAAATACGAGCCCATCTAATCACAAGGACATATGAATCTATATGTTCTTATATTCTTAGAATCTGAATGTCCCTAAATCGTGAAAAGCATCGAGTCTAAATATTATCAGCTCTCCAGATCCTTTGTGTCTATATTCTCGCTTAGGTTTGTTGATCTACGTATCCGTAAATCCGTAAATCTAGTTTAAAAGGAATAAAGACGCAAATAGGAGAGCAAGGTTGAGAGATGTAGAGAAAGGAAAGGAACGCGTGTACGTCTCTCGGATTTAGATCCGCGGCCTAACTACGTCCGCGCTTTTATGTACGATTCCCTCGAGAAAGGTGTGGTTGGTGGCACCTAGACGCTAGATTCCTTGGTCCGATTTATGTGTAACTGTCGGCGATCAATATATCTACTACCGAGTTAACAGCCGATCGTTTTGTTATCCGAGGCGCGGAATGCAAATACGTTGCGTAAGAGGCGCGAGAAGTCAATCGTCGATAGAAGCACGTGTTTGCCCGGTCGTGTAATAACCGTGTTGTCTGAAACGGTTGCCCGATTTAATCGTTCGGATCGTTACGAGCAGGAAACACAGCTCGCCGTCCCCGTGCACCGGCAACACTTGTAACTTTTGTTCGATCGCGCAATCGTTTAGCCGAGTTACCGAATCTTTTGCCTCGCCAACTGAATTATCGATCTTTTATCTCTACGTCGCTCGAATTTACCACCTGGCGACTCACGAGTTTCCGTTCGATAATCGATAATTTTCCGTATCGGGGAGAATAGCTGGAAATCGAAAGTCGAGACGACGTAACCGGAGCTCCCTGTAATCCCGTAATAACAATCGAGTTCTAGCGACACGGTTTCCCATGGATTTCTGAAATACGCTCTCGAGCACACAGGAGCGATCCCGTGCAAACAGACATTTGATTCGAGAACAATGGCTCGTTGAGCGTGGCGCTTCGCGAGGATGATTGGCACTTCTCGTTGAAATTGACCGAGTCTATGTATCTTGGTGCCCGCACCGTAGCTGCACGGACGGTCACGAAAGATGATATCTCCTCTGAAACATATCGAGGTACCCACGACCTTTCGAGAATAAAATCGTCGACGGAAGAGACCGCGAGACAAAAAGGTCTGTCGTTGTAAATTTCATGCAAATCTTGACTTTCCGTGAATTTGTCAGCTTTCACCGGTGTTCGTGAAACTCGCGGTACGACACAATGGAGTCGCACGCAGCTTCCATCGCGGAATTCTATGAAGCCTTTTTCGTACCGTCGAGCATTTCAGTACTGACATTACCTTCCGACTTTGGGAATTCTCCAAGTTACAAATTTTCAATTTCCGCTTTCACGAAATACCAATTTTTCAAGCTTTCATATTCATAAATTTCACGAAATATTTTCAAAATTCATAAATTTTCCCTCTCATGAAATATTAAATTTTAAAATCTATAATTTAACAAACGCTTAAATTACCGAGTCTACAAATTGTTCCGAGTTCCTTACGTATCAGAGTCAGTAATAAAAAAGAGCGTTCTAATTGAAATTTGATTATCTAGCAAGGAAATACCGCGAGCAGTGTCTGTACAGCGCATTAACGTCACCAGAATATGTCTCTAATTGCTGTTAATATCCTCTAATCACGCTGCTATTTCCCGGCCAGACTAGCGTACACCCGCAGAGACACGCTGTTTGCTCGCGACTCGAAGTGAAAGGTATAACGTTTTCCTAATGAATACGGCAGACTGACGACCACGCAAACACGCGTCGCGAATATAATCCATCAAGCTCGACGGTAAAACTCATTACGCAGCGGTAAACCATGTATATGACTGATCAAAAGGCGACGGGTACTCGAACCGTTTCTCGCCCAATGAGATTGATACTAATCTCGCGTTATTCTCCGATTTTCGGATCACATATGAGCTTATAGGGATATTTGGGGATTTAGAGATATTTGAGGACCTAAGGGTATTTGGGGATCTGGGGATATTTGGGTATCTGAGGATATTTGAGGATCTGGGGATATTTGGAGATTTTGGGATATTTGGAGATTTTGGGATATTTGGGGGTTTGGGGATATTTGAGGGTTTTGGGATATTTGGGGATTTTGGGATATTTGGGGGTTTGGGGGTTTTGGGATATTTGGGGATTTTGGGATATTTGGGGATTTTGGGATATTTGGGGGTTTTGGGATATTTGGGGGTTTTGGGATATTTGAGGATTTTGGGATATTTGGGGATTTTGGGATATTTGGGGGTTTTGGGATATTTGGGGGTTTTGGGATATTTGGGGATTTTAGGATATTTGGGGATTTTGGGATATTTGGCAATTTGGGGATATTTGAGGATTTGGGGATAAATGGGGATTTGGGGATATTTGGGGATTTAGGGATATTGGGATCTAGGGATATTGGAATTTAGATATTGAGATCTCGGGATATTGTTATCTAGGGATATTGGAATCTACACATATTGGAATTTAGGGATCTTTAGGGATTTAGAGATATCGAGATATAGGGGAATGAGGATCTAGAAAAATGGGGATGTAAGGAAACAAAGATTTAGGGAAATGGGGATGTAGGGGAATTGGGATCGGGAATATAGGGAAATGATAATCTAGAGATATAAAAAATTGAGAATCTATAGATCTAACAATGTAAGGGATCTTAAAAAATAAAAATCATACGTCAAAGGAACTTTGCGATTACGAGAGTGCAAGATAGTTGGCATTTTGCAAAACAATCGCAATTTCGTGGTATAAGAATATCGTTTTCGAAAGTGAGACACGGTCCACAAAAGTCTTGAAATCCATTCCAGTGATCTACTCGCAGTCTCCATCGCACACCTCATCGGCTAAACAGTATCGATAACCAGGCACGCATATCTTTACGATCTTGTCCCAATAATCATGTCTCCCGAACGACGCCCGTCTCAATAATCGGCTAAACAATCACAGCCGCATTCCTCCAAGCGTCTCCGTGCGTGCGTTTTGGCACGAAATCAAGGCGACACAAAGCGCGATCGTATCGGTAATCGAAATTGGAAAGGCAGATCACGAGGAACGGCACTAAAGAGAGAGAGAAAGGAGGGCGGTTGCCCGAGCTAGGGCTGTGAATGCGACTAGCATCCTTTAGATTTGCATAGAACAGCGTCGCCGGCTGGTAGAGGATAGGCCGGGACTCAAAGGTCGTCTTGTTACGAGGTGATTCCTTGCAAGTGGTCTTTGCCATTTCCCATGGGCAGACCCATAAAGCGGTGGAGGTCGGCCAACACGACCGACACGATGGATCACGGCGATAAGGATATATGCATCGTGTTCTGCAGCGTGTACCAGTACACCGGAAGTGATCCGACCGTGTGTCTCGAAGTTCGAAGTGCGCTCGTTCTCGAACCCCTCTCTCTCTACGTTTCTGTGCTTCTCGGGTTATATAGCCTCCGGGCTGTCTCTCTGTGATACTCCACTGATATATTCGCGTGGGCGAATCGACCGAATACCGGCTCTGGAGCCAGTGTATCTACGTGTGGGCCGAATGGATATTATAATAAAGGAATGATAGAAACGTGGAGAGGGAAACTGGTAATAATAGCTTGGCAGGTGTTCATCCGTGTCTACCGGCTGGGTACAGTATTCTACCTTTACGACAAACTATATTTTCGCCTGCTATAGGTATACGCAAATTGATTGCCTTCGCACATGTGCTTTCATTCGAGATTAATGGACGTTTCGTTTTTATTGATGTTATTCAACATACAGGAGCTGTATCTTTTACTATTCGTTTATTAGGAAAATATAGGAACTTGTATACTTTCGAGGTCGACTCTGAAGAGTCAAAAATTTGACTTCGTTTTTATTGCTGCCATTCGAGAAACAAGAGCTGTATCTTTTGCTCTTTGTACATTTTAAAAATTTAGGAACTTGTATACTTTCGAGGTCGATTCTGAAGAGTCAAAAATTTGACTTCGTTTTTATTGATGCCATTCAAGAAACATGAGCTGTATCTTTTACTATTTGGGCACATATAATAAAAATTTAAGAACTTGCAGACTTTCGAGGTCGACTATGAAAAGTTAAAAATTTGACTTCGTTTTTATTGCTGCTATTCAAGAAACAGGAGCTGTATCTTTTACTCTTTGTGCACATATAATAAAAATGTAGGAAGTTGCATACTTTCAAGGCAGACTCTGAAAAGTAAAAAATTTGACTTTGTCTTTATCGATGCCATTCAAGAAACAGGAGCTGTATCTTTTACTATTTGTGCACATATAATAAAAATTTAAGAACTTGCAGACTTTCGAGGTCGACTATGAAAAGTTAAAAATTTGACTTCGTTTTTATTGCTGCTATTCAAGAAACAGGAGCTGTATCTTTTACTCTTTGTGCACATATAATAAAAATGTAGGAAGTTGCATACTTTCAAGGCAGACTCTGAAAAGTAAAAAATTTGACTTTGTCTTTATCGATGCCATTCAAGAAACAGGAGCTGTATCTTTTACTCTTTATGTACATATAATAAAAATTTAAGAACTTGCAGACTTTCGAGGACGACTATGAAAAGTCAACATGGTTAAAGTTTGAAGATATGAAAATTGATCAGAAGATTTATCATCTTCAAACTGTAGTAATCTCACGAGTTACATTATCCTATACTTCCTGTAGAACCTTGCTACAACCAGTCGCACATTCTACCATTTTTCCTATGGCAAACTCCCTATTCTCATTTCCCCTAAGCAAGACTCCTATACAAGACGTATCCCAATTATCCGAAGAGTGTCGAGCAGAATCGAAACGAGTTCTCGATCTCGGGAACATATTCGGAAGGAACTACTGACCGACATCGTCGCCCAGATTCAAATAGTCCTGTTCGGTAAGGTAACCTTTGAGTAACGACAGTCACGAGGAGTGATGGGAGTCGTGATCCTCGAGGAGAATTCTGCGATTGGATCCGGGTCGCGACAATGTGGTTACCGTATGGTTAGGACGATCTTCGCGTTCCTAATGATCGTCGGTTAAGGCCTCGTAAAGATCCATGGGTTCAGCTTAGGCTATCTCTCTGCGTCGACGAGCGACTACGTCGGATCGTTAGGCGCTGCATCCTCTCTCTTTCGATACCAAACGGAGAAATTAGAATTTCACAGAGATGTTTTTTTTCTCGCCATGGCTCGATCTGTCGGTCGCATAAATCAGCTGCGAGGGATTGGAGCCGTTTCGAAAGGCCTCTCGGAATCCGATTGCTAGCCTGTGAGCCTGTCTGCCAGGCTAATGAGTTCTTACGTGCTAAAAGTTCGATTAACTTGATCTCGCTTCTGGGTCTATTTTTTTGTCGTTTCAGTACCGGTCTATTGCTCTAACGTTCTTCTCGGGGAGAGCGTAACCATCGAGCTTCTATGAGGAGAAAAAACAAACGATTTCTCGCGGTCATTGTTCTATGGAAATAAATAAAAGTTAACGATGCGTCGATGTTCGAGTGACATAGGGACGTAGAGACATAGAAATGCAGGAATGTTGGGAAATGTCGGAAATGGGATTTTAAGGAAATATTGATTTAAAGAAATAGTGATGGAGGACACCAGAAATGTAGGAAATTAGAAGTATAGAGAATGGAGATCTGGTAACTGATGATTTAAGGATAATGATCCTATATCCAGGGTTATAATAATCTTGAAGAACAGTGGTATAGAAAATATAGTGGTTTAAGAAAAGTTTAAGCAAACCAGAGTTTGACTTTCCCTGAATAAAATTTTTCTTAAAAATTATTAAACATTGCTGCATTCTCCATATATTATAAGCAACATACCCACATGAACGTTTCAACTGAACTTTATGAAATTACATTACCATCGATACACTCGATCGATTCAATTATTGCACAGGCAGAAAGACAAGTTAAACATAAATTCGTTAAAGCGACACACCTGGCCTGTATCATCGAATCTCAGAGACATTTTCATTCCGCGCAACGGGGTTTAAATTGCGTAACCATCTTGCAACCCCATGTGGGAGTACGTAAAATGGCAGGTATGAGAAATAAGCAGAACAGGATCGTAGGAGATAGCTTAAAGTTAACAACAACCTACGCTCAGGCTGGCTATAAATTTTCGTCTCTTCGCGGCGATACCCTTCTGTGCGCAGGAAACGTTTATCAATCGAATGAAAGTATTTCAATGGAAAAACGCGGGTCAATTTGAACTATGACGTAATGGCTGTAACCAGTAGCTGATTGGCTCAATTGGGTTTATGCCTTGGGCATCGTTTAAGGATTCTGTTATTACAGGTTTTAATGTGGAAATTTACGTATTTGAAAATTTTTGAAAATTCGAATTTACTGTACTTCGATATTAAGGTTTTAAATTCTCAATTTTTTGAGTTCTCAAGTTTGCAGATTTTCAAATTTGCAAATTCTCAAGTTTCATAACTCTGAAATTTGCAAATTCTCAAGTTTCGCAGTTCTGAAATTTCCAAATTCTCAAGTTTTCCAATTCTGAAATTTCTAAACTCTCAAGTTTCCCAAATTTCCAAATTTCCCAATTCTGAAATTTCCAAATTCTCAAGTTTCCCAAATTTCCAAATTTCCAAGTTTCCAAATTCTCAAGTTTCCTAATTCTGAAATTTCCAAACTCTCAAGTTTCCCAATTCTCAAATTTCCAAATTCTCAAATTTCCCAATTCTCAAATTTCCCAATTCTCAAATTTCCCAATTCTCGAATTTCCCATTTCTCAAATTCCCCAATTCTCAAGTTTCCAAATTCTCAAATTTCCAAATACTCAAATTTCCAAACTCTCAAGTTTCCCAATTCTCAAATTTCCAAATTCTCAAGTTTCCCAATTCTCAAATTTCCAAATTCTCAAGTTTCCCAATTCTCAAATTTCCAAATTCTCAAGTTCCCCAATTCTCAAATTTCCAAATTCTCAAGTTCCCCAATTCTCAAATTTCCAAATTCTCAAATTTCCAAATTCTCAAGTTCCCCAATTCTCAAATTTCCAAATTCAAGCCTCTATTAGCTGTTAATAAAAGTATTTGGCGAACGAGACGCCATTTCCAGCAACAGTCTACATCAGATATACATAGGAATCGGCGGCTACGCCCTTATCGGAAAGAGCTAATGGTACCGGTACACGCGGTGCAGCATACGGCGGAATCCAGGCTAGCAGTCGATTCTCATGGCCTCTTTCGTATCCTCGTTCCGGTCGACGAAAAATCCTCGGAATCGAGAGATTCGGTTTAATTGAATATTACAACATACGCGATATCTTTCCGTGACCAACTGTACCCGCGGACGTCGTAGGAACAAGAGGAAACTGGACGTTAAGCGGCTTTTAAGTCGTTAGCCACTTAAGTCGTGTTACGGCGGGAAATTTGAATGGGAGTGTAGCGATACTCGCCCGGAGGTAGTCTACGGCGTTAATGGGTACATCGATGTAGAAATTGTGCAGGAACTGTGCACGAAGTGTGAGTACGATGTTGAAGAATGTTTTTTAGTTTAGGGGTGTTTGGAAGGAAGTTAAGGAATTATGTAACTGGGAGATTAAGGTACTGGGTAATTGAATAATTCTGAAATTTGAAAATTGAGGAATTGAGTGATTGGGAAATTAGGAAGTCGAGAAATTATGTAGCTGATTAACGTACTGGGTAATTGAATAATTGTGAAAGTTTCAAGTTGAAGAATTGAGTGATTGGGAAATTAGGAAGTCAAGAAATTATATAGCTGGGAGATTAAGGTACTGGATAATTGAATAGAATTATAAAATCTAAAGAGAAATTATGAAATCTAAAATTTCACGAATTTAAAAATCCATATAACTTCGAAATCGAGATATTTCTTTAATCTAAAATTCTCCCGTATTCCATTCACGATTCCCTTCAATCGGCACGTGGTTAGTTCACGATTCACCCGGATCGTTACCAATTCTCCCGATTCAATTTCTGCCCACGATTCTTTCGATTACACCCAAGCCTACAATTTATTTCGCCGTTGATCAGCGGTCTTTGTTCATCGTATCGGGAGTCTGTGATAACACGGCAACAGAGGAATCGAAGTCGATATCTCCGTTTCACCGGCGATCCCAATAACCTATATATCGAACGGTTACGTGAATCGGTTCGATTTTCTGCGCGATACATGGAAAAGAGTAGAGTGCAACTTCTCTTCGATATTCAGCGACGAAAAAAAAAGAACAGTCGGTTAACAGATCTTTGTGCTCTTTGTTGGCAAACCGCCGGTCAGACGATCACGATCGATCCGTTTTCGATAATGGCGAAGCCACTCGAGGCTAAAGGGATCGGCCCCGGATAGCCACCAATAAATTCCGTTGCATTTGTATGTGTATCGAGCTTTGCAGTAATAATTGGTACGTTTCTTTAATAGTAATATAGCATCAAGTGTTAAGGACAAGAAGGATTAAAAAAAATATATTTATACATATAAATTGTATGTAACTGCAATAATTTTCTTAAACAGCTACATACAACTGTATACAACTATATACAAGTACATCAAGTATATTCATATTTGTATATTTAAGTACATACATTCAAGTACATACATTCATATGAATCTCATGAAACCCTAAAGTCTTTAAAATTCCTTTTAAAACCCCTTCTGAACGAAAGATGGAACCCTCTCCCTATATCGCCATTTTTCCCAAAGAGACCTAACACATCATCACACAGAAAACACCTTTCCAGTATCATTCTCGTGTACCAAAACTTTCATATTTAAATCGGGTCCGATCCATGTGCATACATTGAACTTGATTCGCGACCACGGAAGCAACCGCGAAGAATTCAGGTCATTGACATGAACGGAGGCTGGTTTGGCCGTAAACGAAATTGTCCGATGCGAATAATTTCCATAGGTGTGACCACGCGTAACAAGGAACGTAATTACATTGGCGGTACGCTAACATGTCTATAGAGTCGAGAGGCGTGGCAGAAGGTTGAGTAAAACGGGTCGTTCGGCCTCCATTAATGCCATATGTAGGCTAATGTCAAGAAAGCATGACAGTCAGCGCGATGTGATTGATGACGCGCGTCATCGCCCACTCCATAATGTCCAATTTACCACCAGAAAAGACCAATTCACGCCAATTGCTTGTTAAGACGTTATTCGCTGTTTGGGGCTCGCACTTCGATTTACTGAACGTGTCTCGTAGTCTCTTTAATTATGATATACTCTACGAATTTCGATTTACATCGTTTCTGTGATATGCTGTGTTCGTGTAGTAGAATTCTTGTTACAATTTTTGTATTTCTTTCAAATTCTGCGCGCTGCTGTGCGCATGCGTAGCCTCGTTGTTATCTGCGCATGCGCGGGCCGGCATGCGCACGCGTTCACTGCGCACATGTAGCAACTTTCAACTCCGATTATATTAAAATCAAGTTTGTTTATTTATAATTGAGTAGTGAATGGAAATCTTTCTGTCAAACGAATCATTATGTACTCTATAATATTTCTGAGTAATATTTATCGTTTATATCTGCCACAATAATGTAGAATATATATATAACTTTATGAAGACTATCAGTATCACACTGGCACTTCTGGAAAATTAAAATATGAATCTAGTCTGTAAACATTTGATTAGATTTCATAATATTTTCGTTCAATTGACACTTCGTTCCTTGACATTAGAACACTGATTACTTAAGAAGAAGTTGACGATTTCTGACAATTTATAGAAGATTTTAATCACAACTTCGTACAATTAATCAAGCGCTGACATTAATTTTTCCTCGATGTCACGAATAAATAATTTTCACTTTTCCACGCCGTAGATTATCAAGCATGGAAATGTTTCTCGCACTATTTCCGTAAATTACGATGGAAAAGGTCAAACGATACGTACATTATGTAAGGTAAATTACGCGCGATCGCGGTTAGGGACGTTATACGGGTCCAGCGTGTAGGCCAGACGCGTAGAATTTCTCATTTGCGATCATGCACCATAGTTTCCCTGCTCCGCGGGAAACACGTTCGCTACGGATTGTTGTTAAATTTATGCATCGCTTATTGCCGTGTTAATGCATCAAGGATAACGTAAGTAACGACAGAACCGCGGCTATTATTAATAACCGGCACCGTATTCCCATGTAAACGCGTGCTAACGATATATTATCTTGGCCTGTGTAACAGGCAGTTTCAACTCTGTTACGATCGCGTTTAGGCGCTACCATGAATGATTTGATCGCGCAGACACGCGCTTCTAATCGAAAAGTGCGGTAATGCGATAATTGGATTGCCTTTAACTATCGCTGCCTTCTAATGAAGTATTCTGAGCTACAAGTATGTATAATATCATGTACCAGGTATAGTGTAGAAACTTTTTATAAATATTAATTAATGGTACATTGTTTTAAACATTAAATTAAATTACAAAGGAAATTATAAATTAGAAAGGGACATACGTTCTTATCATTTTAAAGGTAACATAAGACTGACTGAAAATTAAACAAACATTCAAAGCAATGATGTGTTCTTCAACCAGTTACAACCCTCATTCACTCTGCTCATACTTTAAAAAATATCTACAGTCATTAACGGGTCACACAAACAATGTGGAACCAATAATAATGAATATATCTTCATATATCTATACATATGTATATACATATGTATATACATACAGGGTGTCTCGTAAGTAATGTTACTCTCTGAAAGGGGTGGTAGAGAATGTCATTCTGATCCAGATTTTCTTTTGCAAAAATGGTGTTAGAAGCTTTGTTTTTGAATTTTATATAAATATGGTTAGGTATATATATATAAATGCTAAAATATAGGAACAAACTTTTAAAGAAATATATACAGAAATAATTATCTGTCACATTAGAAAGACAGTAATTTTGTGAGGTGACGAGCTATCGAACAGTTTCACATATTGGACTAATAACGTATAAACGTCGTGATCGATGCAAATTGTCCAGTTACATCGAAATTATCGATGCCGTTCGTGTCGCGGCATCGGACATCATTAACTAGAAACTAGCGGTGGTCCCAGCGGGGAAATAATTTTTCACGTTATACAATTCGAACGTTCGATCGCGGAAAGTGAAATCGACGTTGTCGGGACAGGTTCAAGTTTCCGTCTGGTGTTCGATAGAGCGCTCATACCTCGATAGGAGACAAGTAAGCACTCGGGACGAGCGCTCGTGTCACCGTTATTACACTGGAACAAGTAGAAAGTGCCAGACAAAAAAAGCTTTGGCGTTAGAAAGATTTCGGCCAACGGAATTTTTGCGAACTTTCTCCCTTAAGTGTCGCTCTACAAAATAGCCTAAAAGGTGTGCTAAAAATTTCTTCTTAATGTTAGCGTACTTTTTGCCGTTTCTAATTAACGAGAACCGGAATGTCGATTGAAGCGGGTCAATTTTTATGGTGGAGTTTGAGGAGTGGGATTTTTGCAAACTTTTGAATAGTTGAAAAATTGTATACATTGAATTAATTGTTAAATATTGTATTTTCTGTTCGTTTGCACTAGGGAAGACTTAAATCATATGAAGCATATGCAACTGCAAATATCTCTTGTTTTTATAAAATTATAAGAAACGTCAATGAATAGCAAATTGATGTAATCAAAGTTTATCTGAAATTCAAATTAGTACTCCCTGTTAAGTTAAATAAAAGAACGGAAATAATTAAGATAATCAATGAAAATTGACTTGGAATTAAAATTCCAATTAAGATAAAATTGCTTGCGTCACTAAAAATGTTGCCACTAAAAATGTAACCAAACGTTACATAATTTTTCATCCAATAAATTGCAACATAAAAAACTTGTTAACTCGAGAGTTCGAAAAAGTTCCTTTTAAAAACATACAAAAATTACGCGACGAATATTCTTGTCAAAATGATGAATCCTTCGGTAACGCGATTAATCGACAGGAACGATAAGGATATAAATACAGGTTCGAAGCGGAGCAAAAAGAGAGTCGTGCGATAAGGATAATGATTTCAATTTACCGACAGAAACATCTTCTATAATGGTACACGGAAATCGATCGCGGCGTTCCCATCCTGCCTGGAACAAGCTTGTTTCATAAATCATACAATGGTCGGAGCACAAAGCGAAAATGAAAAAAAAAAGAAGAGAAAGAAACGATAATAATTGCAGAGTCGGTACGGACAGTGTGCGAGAGACTTAAAGTAAACGGCGAATCGGATTATTCTGAATTCAATAATTCAAACCTGCCATATGGATAAAGTATTGCGCGAAAACCGGCAACAACAACGTGATTGCGCAACATATTGCTCAAGAAAACAATAGTGGTCCGAGCAATGAAACCGTAGGTACTAATAACAGGGAGTTACTGCCCCGGCACGAAACAATTTTTAAACCAGGGACTTAAGTGGTTTAAAACTGATTGATTGCAATTTCGCCGGAGGATAAGTCATTTTTGGAATTTTGAAATTTTGGGACTTTGGGAATTTTTGGAATTTGGAAATTTTTAGATTTTAGGAATTTGGAAATTTGGGGATTTTTGGAATTTGGAAATTTGGAAATTTTGGGATTTTTGGAATTTGGAAATTTGGAAATTTTGGGATTTTTGGAATTTGGAAAATTTGGGATTTTTGGAGTTTTGAAATTTTGGGATTTTTGGAATTTGGAAATTTGGAAAATTTGGGATTTTTGGAGTTTTGAAATTTTGGGATTTTTGGAATTTGGAAATTTGGAAAATTTGGGATTTTTGGAGTTTTGAAATTTTGGGATTTTTGGAATTTGGAAATTTGGAAATTTTGGGATTTTTGGAATTTGGAAATTTTGGGATTTTTGGAATTTGGAAATTTGGAAATTTGGAAATTTTGGGATTTTTGGAATTTGGAAAATTTGGGACTTCTGGAGTTTTGAAATTTTGGGATTTTTGGAATTTGGAAAATTTGGGATTTTTGGAGTTTTGAGATTTTAGAAGCAGAAATTCTCTAGATTTCAAATTCCCTCGAGCAGAAATTCCCTAGACCATAAATCCCCTCGCGCAGAAGTTCCCTAGATCGCGAATCCCCTCGAGCAGAAATTCCTAGATCACAAATTCCCTAGATCGCAAATTCCCTAGATCACAAATCTCCTCGAGCAGAAATTCCCTAGACCACTAATCCCATCGAGCAGAAATTCCCTAGATCACAAATCCCCTCGAGCAGAAATTCCCTTTATCACAAATCCCCTCGAGCAGAAATTCCCTAAATTACAAACCACCCGCGCCAAAATTCCCTAAATCACTCCATCGACACAAAATGTAATTAAACCAAAATCTCCTAAATTTCATAAAAATATAAGCCTAACCCAACTTATGAATTAACCCATAAAAATCCCTAAAAATTGACGAGTGAATTTATCCTCGACCATACTTACTGTTTAAAAAAATTACTCATCTTGAAAGGATCGAGACAGCTCGAGAAAGATTATTTATCGAAAGGTCGCAATTTAAGTCGCGTTAAACAGCTAGTATCCATAAGTGTGACGAGTGAACGGCGATTTCTTTTTCGGGTCAATTTTCGCGCTGTACCGAGTTACATCCTCTGCTTTCTCGCGCGAGCCTACCTCGTCTTTTTTCGACCGATACAAAGTACACCCGGTTTATTCTAAAGCGACTCGAATAGTTATCCTTGGCTGAATGTTGAAGTTCAACCGGAGCCCATTAAAACGTGATATTTAGGAATCCTCGACGTGACATTTGTGCTGGTTCCCGGAGTTTCGATTTCTTGAAAGCGGTTCGGTATGGAAAAAAGATTAAGAAGGAAATATCTTTGAACAGATGAAAATAAGCTGATATATGTGAGTTTTTTTATGTAGCATATCTTTGTTTTGTATTTTCGGAACTTCAGATATAATTTATTGTAGCTATTACACTATATTTTCTTTGTTTAGAAGTATTAAAAAATGGCGGAATTATGATAGACTTTTGTGGAAGTGAAGACATTCTCTGTTGGCATCTGAGATTCTAAAGGTATTTTTTTCCTTTTTTCCTTGCGTTAACTCGTGTTCGGACATTTTTACGACAGGATGCTACAGTAACCCGAATTTAGGCCGGATTTATGGAAGAGCAAATTTCGCAATTACGAAACCGCACGACGGGTTTCACGTAACGCACCGATTTAAAAGTGTACACCTTTTGTCGTGGCGCAGTTTTTTCTTTTTTCCTTTCTTTATTTTCCCCTCTCGCTACAAGCCACTCGATTTAAAGGACATCGCGCGGGTGAAAGCGAGACATGGAAATCCACTCGGAGGTGCCTTCTGTGCAGCAACAGTGCCGACAAGAATACTTCTGCGAGAACGTCTGATCTTCAGACATTCAAGGACGCGAAACTATGCAAACAGGTGTTCGCCAACGGACCGAGGAAAGTTTATTTGCGACCTTGCGAGGTATCGCTCAAGTTTTCCTTTATTTTCTGTTCGAAGAAAGCGAACCATTCGCGCCACTGAACTTTCCAATTCTCTTTTAATTCGTTTCCTCGGTAATTATGCACTTCTTCATTCGGACGACCTTGATGTTATGGTTGCGGAGGTCAACATCCTCAGTAATTTTATCTTCAACCATTTAGAGATTCAATTTTACTCAATTTTACTTGTAAGTTCAATTTTACTTATAATTAGTTTTTTTAACTTCGTATTTTTAAATATAATTATGTTATTTTTTTAACAGTCCGTTAGTTACGGCTCACTAATAATTACAAAGTAGATTCTAATCATGAACATCAAAAATAAAAATTGATGTTCATGCACGAGGTTAAATTAGAAATTAAACTTCTCTCTCGATCAGAATTTTTAATCGAGCATGGTAAATTAAACTTCCCAATTAAAATCCACGTTTAACCCTTGCTTTGACAAATTTTTCTCCCAAACCGAATTTTATTATCATAATTATTGATTATCAAAATATATGTTACAAATTAGATTCTAATCACGAACTTCAAAAATAAAAATTGATGTTCATGCACGATGTTAAATTAGAAATTAAACTTCTCTCTTTATCAAAATTTTTAATCGAGCATGGTAAATTAAACTTCCCAATTAAAATCCACGTTTAACCTTTGCTTTGACAAATTTTTCTCCCAAACCGAATGTTACTATCATAATTATTGATTACAGAGATCTATGTTAATCGTGAGATCTCGCGACGCTGCAATATACATTTGACGCTCATGATAAACGATCGAGGCAACCTAACGGACAATGCTAGGAGAAATTCCAAAATTATCGTGGCTCTATCGCGGGTTCGTAGTGAAATGCAGATATTTTATCGGGCAATATCGTACAGTCGTTTAAAGTAATAAAATTTGCGAAGATCGAAGATGAGCGAAGATCTGGAAGATTTACGAAGGAGATTAGGTGATGTATGGGTTAGCCGCGAAGACGATTGTGAATTCCCGATTAAAATCTTCGTGCTTGATCAAAACATTGTTTCTTAGCCGGTGACAGCCAAGTGGCTCGAAAATCGAACATTTCCCTCGGAACGATACTTTCGATGTATATCGAATACTACTACTGTTTTACAAACGCGATCGACGACGAAGATTAACCCTCGAGGACAACGAACCCGTGATCGCCTATAAACTCGCGTGCACGTTTGACAAATATCTTATTGTGTCTTTGATGGAAACAGTGAGTGTAGATATATCACTTGTAATATCTACTTTAAAATTATAAATTATAGATATACATAATACCATATAGAAAAGAAATAATGCTCCGTGTACTTTTGAAACTAAATATAATTTGCAGCAATCTTGAATAATATTTTAAACTGCATTTCTAACTGCAATGATTAAACTTTATATGTTGTACATACAGAAGTAAACATTTTCTGAATCTCAAATCCTTGCATCTTAAAATCCCAAGACTTTTGAAAGAAATTTTTAAAATGAACATTTAATTTATTCGCTGATGTTACAGAATACAGAGAGACATTTTATGTAAAGCAAGATGTAAGAGCATAAAGCAGTAAACATTTTACTTAAACAATTTAATGTAACGATACACATATTTCAACAAAATCGTTTTTATTTTAGCGACATTATTTATTATGCTACATAATATTGTATAATTTTCTGTTTGAGAGAAATTGAAATTAAAAGATGATTTTTTAGGTGAAGTCATTTTTATTTCTCAAGAGAGAAATCATTTTTATGTCCTATTAAATTAAAATCATTTTAAATGAAATTTAAATAGTGTCTTTAGCTAATCAGACTTTAGATATATTGTTGAAGCAACGTGATTTTTTAGTCAAGTAATAAAATAATCTTGAGAGAAATCATTTTTATGTTCTGTTAAATTAAAATCATTTTAAATGAAATTTAAATAGTGTCTTTAGCTAATCAATTTTTAGAAATATTGTCGAAACGGAAGATCACAAAGGAATAAATAGTTCAAACAAGGATTTGGCAACGCTATGATGGGTTTTTGCGCAGAAATTCATTGAAGAGTCGTCGCAATGTAGGCTGAAGGTTTGGCGCCGGTCCAGCACGAAAATCGTAGAAAACGCGTTTAATTTTCATCGTGCGACTGCACCGAATAATTGCGAGCCGCAGTAACACTTTCGGTCGTAACCCGACAAGGTAAATGGGATCGGGTATCACGATGCAATGCTCGTCTACTGGAAATTCGATTAAACTGTTTCATCGTACACGATCAAACCGTTACGCGCCAATTTCCCCTGTATTTTTTCTTTGTTTCATTTTCTAACGAAACGTTGTTGAATTCGAATCGCGCGACACAGAAAACGCTGCGAGTTTCGCCCATAGAATCGTAACAGTGTTTGTCGAAAGCTTCAGTTTGAACCAAAGCGAGAATTGCTGTAAAACGTTTGTTTGTTAAACACTACAGAACAGATGTCGAATGAACATCATATTTAAATTATTGTTAAATCTGTAAAATGTTTATTGCAGTTTAGCCGAGTCACTAAACCTACCGGCATATAATGTGTACTTAATTTGAAATTAAAAATGAAGATAAAAAAAAGAGAAACAAACATTACACACATTTATTCTTTATCTTGATGAAAATCAATTCTGATTTCAAGGAAACTACTTTAACGAAATGAGTACCTTATAATAACAAAACTTGTGGAGCGGTCATTTGATTGGTTTGATAGTTTTAGCGTTAAAGAAAGCTTTAGTGTTTTAAATAAAAGCCTGTTCCACTCGGTGAAAAATTGCAGGTTAAAAGTCCGAGTATCGAACACACCCCGGCGTGAGTGATTTTGCAGTCGAAAGGGTTAGGTTAGGAGCTCGTCGATCGCCGGGAAGAAAATTACGAGTGGCAGATTCATGAACCGAATGGCTGTGCCTAGTGCAGGGCAGTATCAGTAAACGAGAAGCCGGCCAGAAGTTATATCGACAGGCTTATGAATAACAAATATCCATTGCGCCTCGAGAAGTCGTGTGTACACGTTCGAATATCCATGGGAACTGGATCGTTCTAACTACGCAGCTCTTTCTCCTCGTATCTCCGTCGAACGAGAAATATGTTTCCTTCTCGTAGCAGGGTATGACACCGTATGCAACAACCCTTATGCCGTCTCTCATGTATCCCGAGTATTCCGCGAAACTTTCTCCGTAAATTCTGCACCGCCCTAGTCTTCCTTCGACTGACCTTTCCGATCTGAATCATTGATCATTCGTGTGGGATTCTTTGTACTCGAGACTTTATGATCTTCTATTTCAAGATGGTGCCGTGTTAATTTATCGGTTTTACTATTTCATCTATTCACTTTTGGATTGTTTGGTTTAACAATTTACTCGTTTACTAATTTACCAACTTACCAATACACAGTAATTGTATTATTATTATACAATGTCAATGATCTTATTATGCAGGAATTGACGAATTCTTCTACGTGGAATTCATCCACTTGACTTAAAAAATTACTTCTTCATGAATCAATGTATTTATCAGTTAACTACCATTTCGTCTAGCAACTTCTAGCATCGACCGTTTCAGAGTATGCGAAGAATAATGATCATTCGATTAAGCAACACGATAATTTCAGTTAAAATTAAGCTTCATTAAACAAAGCCTTCTCTTGTTAAGAATAATTGGTTAAATCTCACCGAGCGCCGCATTCTCCCGCACTGTTCCGTTTGTTCCTGCACGCTCGATACGCGAGCATGATTGCCGACAATCAGAGCACCGTTAACGAGGGTACGGTTTTGGAAAATTTGTATGAATATCGGGTCGTACCTTTTGAAAGTGTACTTTCACTCTCTCCAATTACGAATCCGATGGAAACCTGAATCGGTGCATAGATCTTCCTGCGGTTTTCATACAGACTGTGGTTCGCTTAAATACGCAAATGTTTGCATACCGTTAGCTGCTGGCTCCGTATACAGGGTGTTATTTATCGCTAACTGAGATCGAGAAATATTGCGACCTACCGACGTAACTATCTAGGGATATTGAAATTTCAATTATTACGAGTTGAAAACTCTGCGATCAAGGAATCTAGGGAAATTGGGATCTAGGGATAATGAGATCTACGGATAACAGGATTTAGGGGAAATGGGATCTAGGGATATTGGAATCTAAGGATATTGGAATTTAGGAGTGTTGGGATCTAGGGATATTGGAATTTAGGAGTGTTGGGATCTAGGGAGATTGGGATCTAGGAGTGTTGGGATTTAGGGAGATTGGGATCTAGGAGTGTTGGGATATAGGGATATTGGGATCTAGGAGTGTTGGGATATAGGGATATTGGGATCTAGGGATATTGGAATTTAGGAGTGTTGGGATCTAGGGAGATTTGGATTTAGGAGTGTTGGGATCTAGGGATATTGGAATTTAGGAGTGTTGGAGTCTAGGGAGATTGGGATCTAGGGAGATTGAGATCTAAGAGTGTTGGGATATAGGGATATTGGGATCTAGAGATATTGGAATTAAGGAGTGTTGGGATCTAGGGAGATTGGGATTTAGGAGTGTTGGGATCTAGGGAGATTGGGATTTAGGGAGATTGGGATTTAAGGAGATTGGGATTTAGGGAGATTGGGATTTAGGGAGATTGGGATTTAGGGAGATTGGGATTTAGGGAGATTGGGATTTAGGGAGATTGGGATTTAGGGAGATTGGAATCTAGGAGTGTTGGGATATAGGAATATTGGGATCTAGGGATATTGGAATCTAGGAGTGTTGGGGTCTAGGGAGATTGGGATTTAGGAATGTTGGGATCTAGGGATATTGGGATTTAGGAATGTTGGGATCTAGGTATATTTGGGGTTCCATGAATAATTTGGGATCTAAGGGTGTTTAGGGGTGTAAGGATATTTGAGGGTCTAGGGATATTTGGGTATCTATGGATATTTGGAGGTGTAAGGATATTTGGGGGTCTAGGGATATTTGGAAGTATAAAGATATTTCGCGGTCTAGGGATATTTGGGACTCTAGGAATATTGCGTTCTAAGGATATTAGAATCTAGCGACATTTGTACCTCGGGATATAGTGATTCATATTTCAGGACCATCGAGATCTAGTGTTATTGTATTCCAAGTATATGTGGAACTAGGGATATGTACGTTTGCACTAGTGAGATCTATGGTTATGAACTCGAAGGAATTTTGCATTTACGACTAGTAGGAAAGCAATTAAAGCGTTGCATTAAAATATCGTTTATCATTAGAAGGCAAGTGGTCTTGACAAACTATCCGTCACCAGTAGAATGCACTTTTGCCGACATTATACAACGACATTAGCTAATAACGTTTCATTATATAATATCGCAAGCTAATAACATATAATAGTTAGTTCAGTTTCGAAATTGTTATTACCACGACTCGCAGGATGTCGAAAAGTTCGCAGACACCCAGTATCCTTGGCAGGCAACTCGGCAAGGCCGTCTATGCACGACATTCGAGTGAAGATCGCCGATTCTCGTTAAGATGCAACGATAACACAACAGTCAAACGCGGTCTCGAAAGTAAACGGAACGTTGTTCAGCTGGCGCGAGATAAACGAAACTCGCCAGCACTCTTTGCATCATGCCTCCTCGACAAACGAGAGCTTATCCTTCTCTTCTTATTAAGCAGGCCGGTCGACGTGCCCAGATTTCTGTCCAACCCGTTGCTATTTATGTGTCTAACACGGCCAAAGTAAAAGGCCCATTTATTACAAATCTGTTCCGACCACACGATAAACAATCAGGTGAAAATGCAACCCGGTAAAATAATCGACCACTGTCTCGATTCCAAGATAAAACCTATTTTAGTTAGTTCTTTCTGATCGTTATAGCTGAACCACGGTAACTGATACGGGTACAAATTGATGACGTTTTTTATTAAGGTGTATTGATGGATTATTATTTCGAGCTTTGTAGAGTTTAATTATGACGGATAATAGTGGATAGAAGTTTGATAGGGAGAAGTTAATTTAGGTTTGAAAAGGTTTTCTTGAGGACCACCCTCGAGGTATAAAATTCATATTTTAATTCATATGTTCAATAAAAAATTGATTAATGTAAGTTATTTTTTTTTGCTGTGTAAATAAAGTTGTTTCACTACATTGATTGTAGAGTCACTTTAAAAATTGAATTTCGCATTGAAACCATGGTGAGGGTTAGGTTAGGATATAAGCTGTTATATCGCATTTATTCCATCGAAAAATATGTGGTTTCCCTTTTCCTTCGTCGACAAAAATATATTTTCTATTTTACAAAGAAAGAAAAGTTGCGTGTCACGGTGCACGAAGGAGCAGTCTCCTTGGAACGCCATGATACGATAGGATGTTCCTCGCAAGAGTTTCCCTTTCGCAGACAGAATGCCGAGATCTTCCTTTTTCCTCGTTGACCGATGCGTGCATTCTCTGCACTGTAATTTTCCACTCGTTTTCTCTGAGCATCGAAAATTATTACCCACCTCGATCGGATCTTCTGATCGCCTAGATTCCCGAGATTCTCCAGGATTTTCACAAATGTATCCGTGCGAAGATCGCATCTTAACCGTCTTTGATTCCAGACGATCTTAATCTCTTTCTTACCACCGTTTATTGTGGGATACAAATTTAACCGTCATTCGTTTTTTCATTAAATAAAACTGTTCGTTAAACAAAATTAACTGTTTCATTAAATAAAAATTGAATAATAAAACTGTTTAATTTTTTATTCCTTTTTATGAAACTTTTACCAATGTATGTGTGACATGTTTCTGATTAAAATATACGAAGTAATATTTCAGTAATAATACCACAATAATTGTGAACATATTTGCTTGTAATTCTCGTAAGATACAGGAAGTAGAAATCGTTAATAAAATAAATAGAATCGTCCACGATAACAAAAACATTCAATCCTTTATACGAATCGTACGATACGCGACGTTCGAAACGCTGCTGATTGCGATTTATACTTGCAACGTTTAGTATATTTTATTCCGTGTGATCCTGAATCCAGCTGATTAGCTGTCAACTCGTTTCTGTGTTTGACTTTAACGTTACGATAAAGTTACACCGAATGTACGAGAATGGTGTCTGATTCGAACAGGAAGTTCTCTTCAATCCTATTTATGGGCGCAAGTCGAAAAACAAAGAGGGATACTTAAATGGTTTGAGGTTCTCGAAAACTTGTCTTGAAATGTAGAATCAAATGCAGATTTTAATGAAGATGACATTAATTTTGTTTTTAGAAATATAATTTCATAAGTTTGGAGATTAAGTCAGAAGCTAGATCGAATATTTAAGTTTTTGTAATATTATGACGCACCTCTGACGCACTCGCGACGCACCCGTGACACACCTCTGACGCACTAGTATTGTAGATGTGATTAATTTTACTCGAATTTTGAATACGTGTCAATTTAGAGTTCAAGTCTAATAATTTGTATAGTCAATAATCGTATAATATCAAATTGACATAATTCATGCGTCAACTCATGGGTTGACATCGGTACAGTCCGATAGGTTTAGCGTGAACAGCACTCGTACTTCAGACGCGATTAATTTTACTAAAATTCTGACATCCCCAAACTTCCAAATTTCCAAACTATTCAAAATCCCACTGAAACACTTCCAACTTGCATACTACTAAAAATATACCCAAGAACCCTAATACAAATTACCCAAAACCCTAATAACTTTTCAGCACCAATTCTAATTCCAATAGAAATACTCTGCAGTAAATTCACAACATTTAATATTTTTCTTCACTCTCATTCTCTCCTCTTCACCCAATCCTCTAGATCCCACATTCCCTAGATATCCCATTTCCTAGATCCCCAATTCTCCAGATCCCAAATTCTCTAGACCCCCAATTCCCTATACCTTCGATTCCCTAGACCCCCAATTCCCTAGACCCCCAATCCCCTAGATCCCCAATTACCTAGACCTCACATTCCCTAGATATCCCATTTCCTAGATTCTCAATTCTCCAGATCCCAAATTCTCTAGACCCTCAATTCCCTAGACCCCCAATTCCCTAGACCCCCAATTCCCTAGACCCCCAATCCCCTAGATCCCCATTCCCTAGACCCCCAATTATCTAGACCTCACATTCCTTAGATATCCCATTTCCTAGATCCCCAATTCTCTAGACCTCCAATTCCCTATAAATTGAATTCCCTTGACCCCCAATTCCCTAGACCCCCAATCCCCTAGATCCCCATTCCCTAGACCCCCAGTACCCTAGATCCCCATTCCCTAGACCCCCAATTACCTAGACCACACATTACCTAGATATCCCATTTCCTAGATCCCCAATTCTCCAAATCCCAAATTCTCTAAACCCCCAATTCCCTATACCTTCAATTCCCTAGACCCCCAATTCCCTAGCCTCCCAATCCCCTAGACACCCAGTACCCTAGATCCCCATTCACTCTCGTGAATATTAAACGATATTAACCTCGATCGACGATAAAAACGAAAAGGAATAACGACGTGGTTCGTTGTCAAATTTTTATCTCCCTCCGTGAAATGATTCACGTTATTTGCATGGCGGCGCGTTTGCCCGACGATATATCGGCAGCGTGCCGTTTACATGTTCGAATTTCATCTCTCATATCTTTCGAAGGGTAACTCTTATTGCGACGGAGTAATTTAAGGGCCGTGTTTCTCGGCCTGCAATTTGGATTAATACTAAATGTAAATCAGCCTCCCCTTGGCGCGCTTACCCGACTACATAAACGAGCTCGTTGCTCCCGAACGCGTTTTCTCACACGTTGTTTACGACAAGCTGTGGCTGAAGCTTTATTTGATTATTCTCAACGAGGGGTAATACCTTTACAGCGCGGTTTAAATGTAATTTCCCTGCTGTGTAATTTCCTCTTTGTCCGCGACAATATTTTTCTTTCCAGGTTTTGATCAACTGTTTATTACTTTGGCGAGGAACGTACACTACCGTCCATAAGTATCCGGACACCAGCGAAATATGCATTCGCGTTGCATGAAAGTTATTCAAGTATCTGCAACAGTAACTAAAATCGATTTTTTTTCTGCGTAGGTCAGAATACTGGAACGTTTTTCGATTAATAATTCTCGTTTGAAACTCATATCTCGATGGAAAAGAAGCTACAGACGAACTAAACCGAAACTGTCGAGTGCGTAGCGTTACCTTCATTCTTATCTCCATTGAGGGAACCTAAACATCTACCAACAGTTTACAAACACTTGAAACATATCGAAGAACCCTCTGAATACGTTCTGCACCATAGAAATGAAACACAGTAGAAATGAAAATTTTTTTTAGAATAGAAAGCGTTTTATTAGATTCACAAATTTGGACTTTGTACTTCTGGACATGAATTTTACTTTCACACTTTCGTTGTATAATTTGTACTTAAAAATTAATTCTATTACGTTATGACACCTCAAAAAAGATAATAATAATTATTACAAATGATACGATAACCCTAAATACCTTTCGTATAAGGTTCAACTATGTTTTATGTAACGAAATCAAGTGTCCGGATACTTATGGACGGTAGTGTACGTGTAATGTGTACCGATGTCGACCCATGAGTTGGCGCAGTTATGTGAACTTGATAATATAAAATTGTTGACAATAAAAATTATTGAATGCCAAATTTCCAAATCCTACATTTGTAATTTTTCGAATGACAAATTTACAATTTAGCAGCCAATGATCATAGCAGTCGAGGCCCATATAAAATCAATCAACCATCAATTTAGAAACTGGGGTATGTAGAGCGTTCGGTTGTACATTCGATATAGGAATTTAGAATTTTGAGAGTATTTAATTCGTTAAATATTCAGTTTGTATTGACACTCCGTTACATATCCAATTAACCTAATTCCAAAAGGAAACCAAGCGATAAAAAACAGCAAAAAATTGAGACATAAATTTTCCTAAGCTCCTGTCTAAAATAAAACATCGTTTTCTCGTCGACACATTCCATCGCCTCATAATTGAAATAATCTTGTAACTGTACTTCGACGATACCTATAATCCATATCCAGTTATTTGTATCGAGGATGAAACGTTGTGTCAGTTGCGCCAGTTAGTTTGCCGTGGCGATTCTCTCGTAGATTAAAGCAGAGATTAAGTGAAAAGCGATGCAAACGGAGCGCAGCATAATAAGATCGTAATTAA
Organism: Megachile rotundata; assembly: GCF_050947335.1. Classification (NCBI taxonomy): domain Eukaryota; kingdom Metazoa; phylum Arthropoda; class Insecta; order Hymenoptera; family Megachilidae; genus Megachile; species Megachile rotundata. Next base: position 18,746,668 of record NC_134983.1, read on the forward strand.
AGGATTATTTAAAGACAGGTAGCGAAGCACCTTTCGTCGAGATAGAACCAGCTTAACGGCCTTAAATCAACATCGCAACACCAAGATGCAACACCCGGTACGCGAATATTGTAGGCAGAGAAACATTGAGTAACGGATAATTGCATCGGCTAATAAATTAATCCCAGATCTCCTTAAGACACGCCCACCGCAGCTGCGTAGTATCGTCTAATCCTCTAATTGGCACCTTGCATCCGTGTGATAGAACCTGCGGGTCAAGGTGACCGATTCAGAGGAAAAACACGGTGACGTGAGAAAACTTCAATTGTATCGTTAATTGAGAGATCACACTATTTGATCAGAGAAATAGTGCGAAGTGGATTGGAATTGTGAGGTGAAATGAGGCACATCTTTTAAGTGGGTGTGGAACAATTTGGAATTTGCACTTGTGATTTGATAGGGACGGATTATTTTTTTTAAATCTGGGTCATCTTTGTGTTGTAGTATCAAGATTTTTGAAATGAGGAGAAGTTTTTAATTTTTTGGTTTGTGAGTTTTGAAGGTTTGAGTTTTATATTTGTAAGGTTTAAATATTTAATATTGTGTTTTAATGAATTTTTATGTTTGGTCAAATAAAAAAATAAACCCTTCATTACCTAGATCCCTCACTCTCTACATCCCCAATTCTCTAGACCTTCAACTTCCGAGATCCCCAATTTTCTAGATCTCAAATCCCTAGACCCCGAATCCCTAAATCTCCAATTCCCTAGACCCTTCATTTCCTGGATATCCCATTTCCTAGATCCCCAATTCCCCATACCCCAATTCTCTAGATCCCAAATTTCCTAGACCCCCGATTCCCTAGACCTCCAAATCCCTAGACCCACAATCCCCTAGAGCCCCCATTCCCTAAACCCCCAATTCCCTAGACCCCTCATTCTCTAGATCTCCCATTTCCTAGATCCCCAAATCCCCAGACCCCTTATTCCCTAGATCTCCCATTTGCTAGATCCCCAAATCCCCAGACCCCAATTCTCTAGATCCCAAATTTCCTAGACCCCCAATTCCCTCGACCTCCAAATCCCTAGACCCACAATCCCCTAGAACTCCCATTCCCTAAACCCCCAATTCCCTAGACCCCTCATTCCCTAGATCTCCCATTTCCTAGATCCCCAAATCCCCAGACCCCAATTCCCTAGACCCTCAATTCCCTAGATCCCGAATCTCTAGACCTCGAATTCCTATATCCCGAGTTCCTAAACCCCGGATCCCAAAATCCCGAATTCCTATATTTGAAATTCCCATTTTCCGAATTCCTAGATCTCCAATCCTATAATCCCAAATCCCTACATCCATAATTCTCAAATTCTGAAACCCTCAAATCTCAAGTCCCCGTATTCTTCATTTCTCATAGAAAGATTCCGCCTACCTTGGTCCTCGACACTACATAACAAATTGCTATGCGCGCAGCTACCTATCTTAAATCATGTATATTGCATACTTACCAGCCAACCGAATAAACCTGCTTTTGCGCACTAGTGTACACGAGCTAGACGAACATGTCAGCCGAGCAAGCATTAAACACAGTCTTATTCGGAATGCGGCGAGTTATGCGTACGAGGGTCCATGGATCACTCGCGATCAGCCTGTATCAAATCGTTTCTAGCCGCGTATTTATTTGTTCTGCCACTCCGGCGAACGGCCCCCGTGGGACGTTCATGTACATTGCCATTAGGACGTAGCAAACAACCATAAGACTTGCCTCTGTTCTTTAGACAACGAACAGAGTCCCACGGTTCCTCCGTTTGAGTCCACCGCCGACGCGACCACACCGAACAAAATAACAGACCCGCCGAGTAGCTATCCATTTGCCCTGGTGTAAATGTTTATGGGGACCCATCAGCCCTGGCACACGGCGTTTTCGAGTGACAACTTCCTGCCGAATGCCAGCCGCTTTCTCACCGTCTCGACGGGTGACAATTGGAACTGATGACGGTGGGATACGGACGAGTTTTATGCCATAATCTTCGCTGCCGTAATCTTCTCTTCGTGCTCGTAATATGCTGTGCGATCAGCGCTGATAGCTTCGCTGATATTACGCTTTTGGTGTTTCGGATTTGCAGCTCACTTTTGACATGTTACACATTTTGACGACTAAGTTCATTTGCGATTAATTATGGTAGATTAGAAGATGCGGTACATGAACAGTACTTAAATCCAGTGTCCCTGTCTGCCACTTAAATCCACATTATAAACATAGGTCTAGGGAATTGGGGATCTAAGGATTCGGAATCGAAACGGGAAAAATTCGAAAATTCCGAAGCATCGTACCCGAGGAAAATTTGCTCCATCGATCCTGTCGATATGTCCGGACGGTATGCGCCACAATTCCATGGCGTGTGGTGAAGCGAAGCGAAGCGAATCGAATCGAATCGGCTCCGAGCAATCGGCGGGATATCGCGGACGCTCATAAACCACTTTCCAAGTCGTGCTCTGCCGCTCATTGTTGCGCGATAACGGAGAACCTCTTTCCAGGTGTCTTTAAACGCGTCGTATGCTAATGCCGCATACCGTCGGGCCGCTCGATGAAATTTATGGCGAATTAGACATTTTACCCCGGATCGTGGCGGAAACACCGCGACTGGACCGGATCGCAGGGCCGGCGAAGGTACAGTCAATGGCAAATTCCACTTCCCATCCCATTCTCCCTAGGGACAATGTGACGATCGACAAGTCTTTGACGTGATAATTTTTAAATACGGTATACTGGGAAGATTTGCAAATCTAGCATTTTATGTTTGGAGAATAGAGAGTTGGGAATTTTGGAACTCATGGTTGTGGAGATTTCGTAATTATGGAATTGGGGAAAGTTGGGAATGTAGGGATTTGGACATGTCAAAACTAGGGAAATTTTTGAACCAAGATAACGTTGGAATTGGGAAATAGGGAAATTATCAACTAGGAAATTTCAGAACTAAGAAATTTGGGAACTGGAAAAATTTGGAACTAGGGGATTCGGGGACTAGGGAAATTGGGTGACTAGGGAAATTTAGGAACTAGGAAAATTGGGGGATTACGGAAATTTGGAACTAGGGGATTTGGGAACTAGGGAAATTTGGAACTAGAGAAATTGGGTGACTAGGAAAATTTGGGAACTAGGGAAATTGGGGGATTAGAGAAACTGGGGAACTAGGGGATTTGGGAAATAGGGAAATTTGGAACTAGAGAAATTGGGTGACTAGGAAAATTTGGGAACTAGGGAAATTGAGGGATTAGGGAAATTGGGGAACTAGAGAAATTGGGGAACTAGGGAATTTGGGGAACTAGGGAATTTGGGAACTAAGGAAATTTGGAACTAGGGAAATTGGGTGACTAGGGAAATTTGGGAACTAGGGAAATTTGGAAACTAGAGAAATTTGGGAACTGGAGAAATTTAGGAACTGGAGAAGTTTGGGAATTTGGGACCTAGGGACTATAGGAATTTGGAAATTTGAGAAGTTGCGTATAGGAAATTTTGAGAACTAAAGATTTGAAAATTGTGAAACTCAATATGCAAATTTACAAATTTCCCATTCCTATATCTACTACACCACCAAATTCTAAAATCCCTATACCATAAACCCCAAATAGACGAATCCTCAAAGATCCCTAAAATAAACGAGAGTCTCCCCCGTTTTTACCAAACGAGATTTGCTCTGGCCTGTACAATCCCGTCTGTCAGCCGTGTTTCACTGTCGCGCACAGCTACGTGTAAACGCACCTGCAAGGGTGGACAGCGGCCGCGGAATGAAAACCGCGTTGCAAACGTCCATTACGGTGGACGCGACGCGACGCGTCGATTTCAACCGATAAAAGTGATAATTGATCATTCCGATATCGGAATTACCGGCTTCAGCGGGACCGATGCAAAAAAAACAGGGAAAAAGCGTGAAACGCGCATGGATAATCGATTAATTCTCATCCGTTTGATTTATGGCTTACTAGAGAGCCGGTTCAATTTTCACCAATATTCTACGGATTAAATTTTCACATCCGATAAAGCTTGTAAAAATCTAGGCAGCCTGAAGAGGCGTAGCTATTTGTATACCTTGTATCTTGTGGGTAATTTGTAAAAGCTCAATTTTATCGGTGGTTAAAGTATCGATATAATCGATAACACGTATGTTGTTCCAAACACGTATAATTAAATTGAAATCGAGAAATAAAATATTGAGAAGAACATCGATGACGGTGTACACTATTTGATCGATTTCTATCATTAATAATTGTAGTCCTATGCTAATGGCGTTCTTCTTAGAAGCCACGATGTACGACTAGAAAACTGCTATACACCTGGGACATCAAAAACGATCAAGTGGTGAAAAGAGGTCAATTTTATGTGGCTCAAAGAGAAGTCAACCTTTTTCCGGGTTTGAACTACTGTCTCTTACAGCAGCGACCTGTTTGAAATGATAGTGTCAGATTCAGAGCTTAAATGGTGCAAAAATATCTACAATTTATGTGTGGTCCAAAATTCAAGAAAGATCAATCTTCTGCAAGATTGTCTTTCATCTGAATTGCAGATTGTCTCTTACACCAGTAAACTGAAAGGATCATATCAGATGGAAGTGTAAGATAAATTAGGACAGGTTATTGATGAGGTATCAAATAATTTGTGGGTGATTTTGAAACAAGTAACTGCAATTCTTTACTGACGTTTCACGGCGAAAGCCAATACAAGAGTGTCTTCATTGACACGATCCTGTCTTGAGGGCACCCCCGTCAGCATGGCTGTTTAGGGCACTTGGGCCCAGTGAAGTTCCCTAAGGAAGGGGAAGTGCAATGACAAAAAGCGGATGGCCTGTGTCGACCGTTCGTTAATTTCCTTTTTCTAACAGAAGCCATTTGTAATTTAGTGAAATTACTCGTTAACGAGGTCTACAGTCCCTGGACACTGAATTAGGACCACATGTGTTAATGTCATGTGCAGTAGTAGTGTATCACCTCAACAGCTAATAAATTATATAATTATCATTTGAACGGACCTTTCGAACCATGTAAAATGTCGAGAAATTCTAATGGTCCTAATTCAATAACCAGGGACTAGAATTTTCGTATTCGCGAAGGAAGATGAGCCATTAACGCTACGACTTTCTACGCGGATGCTTACGCCCGGAATACGTGACTCGGTAACGCTGATACAGCGGATCGGATGCTCGGTGCTCGGTGTCAACGATACTATTAAGTTTCCAAGAACGCGACAGATCTCCTGGAAGATTCATCGAGTTACAGAGAGAGAGAAAAAAGTTCACGACGGTTATATAAAAGCGTGTATCGGCAAAATCGTTCAACATAGATATCCTAATTAGCGACCGAATCGATTCAGCTATCGTACTCGTAAATCGAACTCTGATCTCTCCGGACCTTATCAATGAATAACAGCCGTCAGTGGCAATCGTTAATGGCTCGGTTCCTTGATACGTCGCTTCACAGTCGGATTATCGATAGACCACCTAAACGTTCGATATGTCGTTCAATGAAAATTATGCATGGAAACGCGCCGCTTGTCGCGTGTATTTATTCAACGGCGTGCCAGCTTAATCAATTGACCCGGAATGCAGCCAACGGCGTACACGATCCCGTCTGATTTATCGCCGAGACACTATCCACCAGGCGCGTTTCGGTTAGGGTAATCGAGAGGAGAGGAGAATAACGTTTCTCGCGTCATTCAACGTCCCTTTCGGAACATGAACACGAGGGGTCCAAAAGGATCAAACTTGTATTACGATAGCCTCGTTTTCGTATGGCTTTGACAGGACAGGTTCGTATGACTTCGGACTCGACGGATATATATTGCGGACTCTTATCGCTCGATTATTGGAACACGCGTTGCCACACGGAACCGCTGGACATCTTGAACGCGTTCGACCTTCTGCAATTAATCCTGGCATTGCTTATTGACGACTATAGGATTGTCCAATTTCGGTACTTCAAAATCAATGTTCAAGTGATTATATTTGGATGTTCAAATTTTTTAAGTCACACACTCGTACATTCTTAGATACTCATACTATCAAATCCTGAAATTTTATTTTTAAAACTCGAGAACTTCTATATTAAAAATGTTTAACTTTTTAAGATTCAGAATTTTGCAACACCAAAACTTTCAAACGACTAAGTGCATACATTACCAATTACTTAAATGTTATATTCTAAAAATACCTTTTATATTCTAAGTACCTCATTGTCGCCATTTTTCCTAAATAATGGATGTTCTTCATTGTTCAGAAATTTTCCTGACTCCTCTCTGTTTGGCAGTTATACTCGTGGCAATTATAATGTGTGAGGAAGTACAATAGAGAATATAAAGCGTGGCAATATAATTCGTGATGGATTTAAAGCATGGAAAATGTCGGGCGTGGCGATATAGCATGTAACAAATATTACATGTGATGATAACGCATAGCAAGTATAAGTCGTTGCAAACATCACACATGGCGATATAATGCGTGGAAAATACCACACATGGCGATATAATACGTGGAAGATATCACACATGGCGATATAATGCGTGGAAGATACCACACATGGCGATATAATGCGTGGAAAATATCACACATGGCGATATAATGCGTGGAAAATATCACACATGGCGATATAATGCGTGGAAAATACCACACATGGCGATATAATGCGTGGAAAATACCACACATGGCGATATAATGCGTGGAAAATATCACACATGGCGATATAATGCGTGGAAAATACCACACATGGCGATATAATGCGTGGAAAATACCACACATGGCGATATAATGCGTGGAAAATACCACACATGGCGATATAATGCGTGGAAAATATCACACATGGCGATATAATACGTGGAAAATATCACACATGGCGATATAATGCGTGGAAAATACTACACATGGCGATATAATGCGTGGAAGATACCACACATGGCGATATAATGCGTGGAAAATACCACACATGGCGATATAATGCGTGGAAAATATCACATGTGGCGATATAATGCATGACAAATATCACACATGGCGATAATGCGTGGAAAATATCACACATGGCGATATAATGCGTGGCAAATACCACACATGGCGATATAATGCGTGGAAAATACCACACATGGCGATATAATGCGTGGAAAATACTACACATATCGCCATTTTTCCTAAATAATGGATGTTCTTCATTGTTCAGAAATTTTCCTGACTCCTCTCTGTTTCATACCTTTCTCTCTCACCTGAAGTCTTCTCCCTCTACGTGTCGGTATTCTTTTCACTCTCTTTCCACATTTTTACAGCATGTCCGCTGGTATCTACATATAGGTACGCCCACGCTCGACTATCTCGCATACCAGGCTTATGGTAATGCACGCGCATAGCCACGTATCACTGGCGTAGCAGCGTGCTCGATATTATCCGAGCCTGGTGTGACCTTATTTTTACAAGATGCTTCCATGAAATAACATCTTCCACCATACAAAATTTCAATGATCTTCACATATGTACAATTAAATAAGTATTATACTATATTATGTACATTATGTTACATTAAAATAGAAACAAAGAAGTTTTGTTTTAAATAAGATGCAGTTACGTATGGTACTGTTTTAGAAGGATTTATGAATGAATCATGTGAGGAGGTGAATATGAAATGTTACTTATGATGATGTTATATGTATGGAGATGTTGGAATTTGTGGATATTGAGATCTGGCAACATCAGAATGTTGGGTATACTGGGATTCCAAAGTAATAAGACTTAATTCTGATGAGATTTTGTGACGAAGTTGAAGATATTTTGGATTCTGGATTGAAGTTTTGAAGACATTGAAGTACAGGAATATTGAACACTAGAAATATGGAACTCTAGAAATCGAGCCACTTTGGAATTTAATCCAAAGACACAACAATGTATGAACATCCAGACATCAGAATAAAGAAATATTGAGATATCAGAGAAATATAAATATCAGTGCCTGACCATTCGTAACTTAATATCATCTGACCTCTCCTCAACCAAGAAATTCAATAGAACGGTACCTCTCCGGAAAATCTCCCCAAGTGAAAGATTCCGTTTGTTTACACGAGTTGACTCGTTGCACGAGCCATCGACTCGAAATCACAGGCGTGTATTATGCTAATGTCCTGATAAATTTCCGATTTCTCCGGCATCGCACACGGACTCGCAGGAAGATCTAACGCGCTAAGCAAAGCGAGTTTCACACCGGCTAACATAATTGGTCTGTCGTCCAGCTCGTGGACAGCCGGCTTATCCGATCTCTCTATTCTCTCTTCTTCTTTTCAACCGTGTAACCTCGACGATGCAACCGTCCGTTTATTAACACTACACCGAATGGTATATGTACACCTACTTTCAAATTGAACGTAAGTTAGTGCACGGATGGCAACTCACGAGGTGGCGCGTGAGAAAGTAGCAGAAGCTCGAACACTTCCAGTTAAATACATTTTGACAGATAAGAATAATTGCTGAATTTGGACTTTTCATTTGAGAGATGTTGGAGGACTTATTTTTCTATTTTGAGAAATTGGGGACGTAGATATTTGGGGATGTGGCGATTTTGGGGTGTGTCTTTGGGATGCATTGACAAGTTGGAGATGTATGATTTTGGGAATATAGCGATTTGGGGATGTGAGAATTTTGGGACAGAGGAATTTGGGAATGGAGGGATTTGGGGATGTAGGGATTTGAGGATGTAGGGATTTGGGGGCGTGGGGATTTGGGGGCGTGGGGATTTGGGGGTGTGGGGATTTCGGGATGTAGGGATTCGGGGGTGTGGGGATTTGGAGGTGTAGGAATTCGGGAATGTAGGAATTTGGGGGCGTGGGGATTTGGGGGTGTTGGGATTTGGGGATGTAGGGATTTGGGGGCGTGGGGATTTGGGGGCGTGGGGATTTGGGGGTGTGGGGATTTCAGAATGTGGGGATTTGGGGGTGTGAGGATTTGGGGGCGTGGGGATTTGGGGGCGTGGGGATTTGGGGGCGTGGGGATTTGGGGGTGTGGGGATTTCGGGATGTAGGGATTCGGGGGTGTGGGAATTTGGGGGCGTGGGGATTTGGGGGCGTGGGGATTTGGGGGTGTGGGGATTTCGGGATGTAGGGATTCGGGGGTGTGGGGATTTGGAGGTGTAGGAATTCGGGAATGTAGGAATTTGGGGGCGTGGGGATTTGGGGGTGTTGGGATTTGGGGATGTAGGGATTTGGGGGCGTGGGGATTTGGGAGCGTGGAGATTTGGAGGCGTGGGGATTTCGGGATGTAGGGATTCGGGGGTGTGGGAATTTGGAGGTGTAGGAATTCGGGAATGTAGGGATTTGGGAATGTAGGAATTTGGGGGCGTGGGGATTTGAGGGTGTGGGGATTTCGGGATGTAGGGATTCGGGGGTGTGGGAATTTGGAGGTATAGGAATTCGGGAATGTAGGGATTTGGGAATGTAGGAATTTGGGGGGTGTTGGAATTGGGGGGTGTTGGGATTCGGGGGTGTAGGAATTCGGGAATATTGAGATTCGGGGGTGTAGGGATTTGAGGGTATAGGAATTCGGGAATTTTGGGGATTTGGAAATGTAGGGATTCGGAAGTGTAGAAATTGGGAAGTGTAGGTATTCGGAAATGAGGGATTCAGAAATGTAGAAATTCGGGGGCGTAGAAATTCGGTAATATAGGAATGTGGAAATTAAGCGACTCGGGGGTGTAGAAATTCAGTAATATAGAAATTTGGAAATATAAGTATTTGTCAATGTAAGTCTTCGGTAATGTAATACCATCACATATGTATCATTCTACATAGTAAACATACCACACTCGTATGTGAGTTTTCCTAGAAAGACACCACAACTTCCCAGCTGCTTCCAGCCAGTACCAGAACTTCTATACAAGTTCTTGTGCGAAATAATAAATGAATATTAAAAATGAAATAAGAATATTGAAAATGAAATGAGAATAAAAAGAATGAAATGCGAACATCAAAAATGAACTGAGAATAGGAAGAATCTTCTTATAACACCCACTTTGTATCTCCTTCTCCACATCACAAAATTTGTAATCATCGATGACTAGTGATTAAAAGTTAGCACCATAGAGTCGAATGTAATAAATGTAATAAATGTAATAAATGTACTAAACGATGTAATTAATCGGTAAAACTAAGATGAACGCTAGTGACGTTAGGTATAGTTGAGGATCAAAATCACGAAGAATACGTCACAGCGGCTGTCAGACTGTTGAAAGCGAGTCGGATCGGTTCGTTCAACCACGCACGCAATCAACCTAGCAAGGCTAACTTCTTTTCTACCTGCTAGCTTTACAAGTTTCTGCCAACCTCCGCAAAGGCCGTTTAGGCCCGGTTCAGCTTGGCGACAAGTGTCTCGGTGCTCGGAGGCTGCTACCTTTCGAATTACAATTTTTATCAATTTTAGACGTTTGGGTATTTTTGTACTTTCGGAACTTTGGGAGGTGGTTGAATGAGATCTGTGGGGAACTTAGGAAATTGGAGAACTTGGGAGTTTGCAAGGTTTCGGGAATTTGGGGTTTTTAAGAGTTGGAGAATTTGGGAAATTTGAAGATTTGGATATTTTTGAATTGGAGTGTTTAAATGGTAAATTTGAAAATTTGGGGAATTAGAGGATTTTGGGAAATATGAGAAATTTGGGATATTGGAAAATCTATGGATGTGAAAATTTGTATTGGGGAAATTGTAAAATCATAATTGTATCAAAAATTGTATGAAGGTCGCTAAATCCAAAATATACTTAACATTTCACATTGACGTGAAATCAATTGAATTACCTTAATTATGCTTAGCTGTACCAATACTTAGGCAGCCTTGACAGATGCACCTACCAAGAAATTTGTAGACGAAGCGATTAATATAGATCTTCCCATTGTACTCTTGAAATATTTGAATTTGATGCCTAACAGACAGCGAAGGTTTCAGTCGTTCAATACGTCGATTCAAATACTTCGCGAAGACTATCGAGGAAAGCAATCAGGGTGAAAAAAAGAGGGTAAAAAATGAAGCATTCAGTGCGACGACTTTATCGTGGATCATTAAAGAGGCAACGATGGTGATGCAAATGAGGCATGGCGTGAAGTTCCCGCCTTCGAGGAGATCCGTGCCAACGGCAGCAGGGGAGTGTTTAAATCGCGAAGTTAGCTTATCTCTCGCAGCTTATCTTCGAGAGAATACGGTTGCCGGTTTATCTGGGATAAGTTTAACCGCGGATAGACGAGTTTCTCTGAGGGAGATGCGTGAACGCTTTGGGATCGATAAGTTATCTACCGTTTATTACTAGTCTTTGGATGAGTAGTTTTAGGATTAGGGAATGAATTACTGTAGTTTTGATCGTTTCAACATTTCCAAATTCTCTAGTTACAAACTTGGGAACCTTGCACTTCACTTGCACCTTTCTTCAGTTCTGGAATTTGAGTTCTTCAAATTCCCTAACTTCCCAGATTCTCTAACTCCCAAGTTCCTTAGCTCTCCAGATTCTCTAATCCCCAAATTCTCTAATTTTTCAGATTCTCTAATATCCAAATCACAGAAAAAGCTACAGTGAGATCAGAGAATAAACCAATGCCTCTATAAACAAAATAACATGCATTGCTACAGGACGTTTCATAACTAAAATTTTGCAATAGCCTCTCAGATTAGAATCCAGGAGAGACTGGTATAAAATACTGTCCACAGAAAAAGCTACAGTGAGATCAGAGAATAAACCAATGCCTCTATAAATAAAATAACATGTACTGCTACAGGACGTTTCATAACTAAAATTTTGCAATAGCCTCTCAGATTAGAATCCAGGAGAGACTGGTGTAAAATATGTCCACAGAAAAAGCTACAGTGAGATCAGAGAATAAACCAATGCCTATAAATAAAATAACATGCATTGCTACAGGACGTTTCATAACTAAAATTTTACAATAGCCTCTCAGATTAGAATCCAGGAGAGACTGGTGTAAAATACTGTCCACAGAAAAAGCTACAGTGAGATCAGAGAATAAACCAATGCCTATAAATAAAATAATATGCATTGCTACAGGACGTTTCATAACTAAAATTTTGCAATAGCCTCTCAGATTAGAATCCAGGAGAGACTGGTGTAAAATACTGTCCACAGAAAAAGCTACAGTGAGATCAGAGAATAAACCAATGCCTCTATAAATAAAATAACATGCATTGCTACAGGACGTTTCATAACTAAAATTTTGCAGTAGCCTATCAGATTAGAATCCAGGAGAGACTGGTGTAAAATACTGTCCACAGAAAAAGCTACAGTGAGATCAGAGAATAAACCAATGCCTCTATAAATAAAATAACATGCATTGCTACAGGACGTTTCATAACTAAAATTTTGCAGTAGCCTATCAGATTAGAATCCAGGAGAGACTGGTGTAAAATACTGTCCACAGAAAAAGCTACAGTGAGATCAGAGAATAAACCAATGCCTATAAATAAAATAACATGCATTGCTACAGGACGTTTCATAACTAAAATTTTGCAATAGACGTCAGATTAGGATCCAGGAGACACCAACAAAAAATACGGTCCGCAAAAAAGGTACGTTGAGATCCGAGGGTGTAGAAGGATCGGTGCTATAAGCTTATTACATGGTCGAGCAAGTTGAGCCGCGACACGCGATCAATTTCAAGCCTGCGTTGGTCGGTGAACGGAATGACGCTCGTATTAGGGGCCCGATCGTTGATAATATTCGACGGGGGGCAGGATCGGGGTGGTGTAACGAACCAGGCCGCGAACAATGTACGAATAATTTTCTAAAGCCGTCCGTGGAAAGAAGTCCCCGCGAGAACAAGCTATCATTAATTATATGCCCGTGTCCGGGCATGTTGGAATGCATATACATTAGCATAAGCCCGATACGCGAGATAGTTCGCGTGTAGGTGTATACAAGCGTGTAGTTGGTCCGAGAAGAATGAAAAAAGGAAAGAAAAATGTGAGAAACGAGGGAAATGAGGAAGGAGAGCGAGAGAAAGGAAGAGCACGGTGAAGAAAGAAGAAAAGGGATCGTATAAGGAAAGCGGTCCCCGGATACCGAGGATGCTCTATAATCCTAACAGATAAACGATGTAGAACGTACCAGGCTATCGTTGTTACGTTTTTTTACATGGAAACGCCAGCAGAGAACAGAGGAAGCGAATCGCAGCGACGCATAGGCGCGTGCAAGTGCAGGGACGGCTTTACAGTTTACGGTGCCCTGCGGTTGGTGTACAAGCTCTACCAAAAGCTGTTATATTTTCTCATTTTTTCAGTGAGCAAGTTTTTCATATGGGACAAGATTAAAAAAATATATAATTTAGTTAGTTTGATATTTTCAATTTTGTCATTTTTTTTTAAGTTTCTAGATTTCACTGATTTCTGATTCTTAAAATCTTAGAATCTTCGAGTGCTCATATTTTCATATTCTTAAATTTCCAACGTGACGGAATAAATCAAAGAATTCGATGACTTTGCGAGTTAGTTGCGACCGTTACGACAGGCTTGAATTTCATTCCAGATGGAAACAGAATACTGAATTTTATACGGTGTTTTGATAACTGTTTTCAAGGTTAGCTATGAAAGAGTGACATTTTATTGTACTATCAGAATATTCTTATATTAAAGTCTTAAATTTATAAAGCAGGAAATGTAGGAATTTGAAGTGTTAAAAGTCTATCTGTCTATGACCTGATACGACCTGATCCGAATTGATACGAATGCACCCGAATTGATCTGTGAGCCTATTGGAGCTGATCCGAAGCTAGCCGAATTGATTCGAACCGACTTGAAGTGATCGGTGCGCACCCGAACTGATCCGAACCCAGCCGAATGGATCCATAACCATCTGAAGTGATTGGTACGGGTCCGAGTCGATCCGAACTTGGTCGAATTAATCCGAGTCCATTAAATCTCGTCTAAAAATTTTCGAATTGATCCGAACTCATCGCAATTAATTCCGAATCCACCCGAATTGATCCGAATGCACTTGAAGTGATTGTAACCCATCCGAATTGTTCCGAAACCATCCGAATTGATCCGAATCCGCTCGAATTGGTACAAACCCCTCCGAACTGATCCGAAACCACTCGAAGTGATCCGAAACCCATCCGAATTGATCCGAAACCACCCGAAGAGATCCGAAACCACCCAAATTGATTCAAACCCATCCGAATTGATCCGAAACCATTCGAACTGATCCGAAACCATCCGAAGAGATCCGAAACCACCCAAAATTGATCCAAACCCATCCGAACTGATCCGAAACCACCCGAAGAGATCCGAAACCACCCAAAATTGCTTTAAACCCATCCGAACTGATCCGAAACCATCCAAAGTGATCCGAAACCACCCAAAATTGCTTCAAACCCATCCGAACTGATCCGAAACTACCCGAATCGATCCAAAACCGCCCAAATTGTTCCACCTCACCCTCCACATAACCAACGCGATATTATTTCATACAAACCACCTTCAAACATCTATAATTACACACATATGTACCCATACCCATAAATTTCCAATAAACAGAAGATATTACCGTACAGTATTTCATAAAATTATAGTAATAACGTTAATATAATAAAAGTTGGATTAAAGTTGACCCGTATAGGTCGTCGGTAATACGAGGGTTAATTGTGTCGTTACGCCAATGCCTGTTGGAACTTACACGCATTAGCATACGCTTGGTATGCGAAGTAGTAGTGCGTAGGTGTATATAGACGCGGGAACGCGATGCACAAAAATGGCAAAGGTGGCGAGGAATGAAAAAAGAAGGTGGAAAACGGGCCCGAGGGAACGGGTTGACGAATAAAAGGCGCAAAACACGACACGACACGACACAGCGATCGACGTGTTGTTATTATGCGATGTCGTTATAAGAAAATTTCGCCTGGCCTTTCGTAGAGACAGGTAGAATGACGACAGCTAAAAATATCGCGCAACGTGCGGTCGAGTGGAACGTGGACTTCCTTTGAATACGAACGAGTTTCGGGTTGGAGGATTTTGTATTTCTAGGCGATTTTTGGGTATTTTTGTCACAACTTGTGTCGCTGAATGTGTTATTGTACTGCTGAGTGATGTGGTTGAAAGTTTCAAGGTGTTTGAATTTCTAAATTGATATGTTAACATATTAGTAGATGAACAAGTTAGGGAGACAACAAGTTAGCATGTCGACACGTTAAGAAGTTGATGAATGAATTAATTAATGGACTAATAGGTTAACAAGTGAAGGAGATCACAAGTTAACAAAGTATTAAGTGAACAAGTTGAAACGTCAATAAGTGAACAAGTTGACAATTTATCAATTTAATAGGCCAGCAAGTTGACAAATTAATAAGTGACAAATTAACAAGGCATCAAGTTTATAAGCTGACCAGTTGGCAGGTTGATAAGTCGACATGTTTATACATTAACAACTTGATCAGATGATAAGTCAACAAGTTGACAGGTCGATAAGTTAACTAGTTGACAAGTTAACAAGGTGACACACCAAGTTAACAAGTTGATAGGTTAACCCCCCAGTCAATTTTCATCCCAAGAAACGCCATGAAAACACTGGATAACCCTTCCGGTTGTAACTCGAATAGTTCTTACAAGGAACGTGGCGAAGTAAACGCTGATAAAACCATGAACGGTGGTTGCGTAAAGATAAAGCTGCAGATACGAGAGCTTCTCGATTTAAACGTTCGGTTGCGAACATTTATCCACGCGAGGACTTAACGCCACGTTTAATTTGCATTATCGTCAATTTCTCTGAAATAGCTGGGATTACAACATCTTCCTTTTGTTCATTTTCTACTTGCTACAGACGGTCACTGCTTTTTTCTCATTTTTTTTTTTTCATTATTTTCATTATTTATTATAGCGTTAATAATTATTATAAATTTGATTGGTAATCATGGTGTCGATAATTATTATAAATTTTGTCTGATAATCATTCTGTGGAAAATTATCATAAGTCTTAACCTAACCATCCTGTTAATAATTATCATAAGTTTCTTTGATCTTTGATAATCATCCTATCAATAATTATCATAAGTTCGTTCATTAATCATCATGTCAATAATTATTATTTTTGCCAATCGTCATTGAATTTCTTTCAAAACCTTGATGATAGTTAAACAATCAATTAACGATGAATTTTAAAGAATGTACATGTTTATAACTCAGAACCATCTAGCTATTTTTAGTGCTGTATTATCATTGCTCACATATGATCTTCATGTCCAAAAATTCGTTTTTAATATTCAAGTCTTGTACTGGTTCGTAAGTTGGAGATAAGTAACTTACCAAGACAGGTGATCGCATGATCGGCTGGTGGTCGCAGGACATTTCGAGCCCAGGCTGCCCTCAAGACCTCGAGGGCACAGGGTGGTCCACCGACCATCAACACGCCAGGTGCTACGTGACCCTTGTACCTTAATTGCCGGGTTGCGTCCACCAAGGCTGCGTTCCACCAGCATTTGGAGTTTGCCTCCAAAAAGCCCTGCAACATTTACGAAAATTAGTACTCTGATCACTTTATTAACAGACAGGGTTCTAATTAATCCTTCGGAACAAAGGATCTTTCTGAACCTGCCCTGAAGAAATATGTCTGTTTCGAAATCTGGTTCCGAAGCTCATAAATTGTACAATATAAAATTCAAGTTGAGAATATTATTCTGAAATGATCTCAAATAAAAATTCAAGCATTAATGTTAAATATCAGTAATCTTAAATAAATGTATTCATATATTAATGTTAAATAAATGTATTCACACAGTAATCTTAGATAAATGTATTCACACAGTAATCTTAAATAAATGTATTCACACAGTAATCTTAAATAAATATATTCACACAATAATTTTAAACAAATGTCTTCACACAGTAATCTTAAATAAATGTACTCACACAGTAATCTTAAATAAATAACATCACCTTCAATTAATTATTTATGTGAAAGCACAAGTCTACCAGTTCGTATTATAGCAATGCATGCAGTCGTCATTTTCAATTTCAAATGAATGTAAGTAAGCTACTTTACATAGCTATTGTAAAACCACTGTTACACAAGAAGTCAATAAATATTTGATACAATGGATTAGCATATATCGTAAAATGACTGGCTAGTCAATTCTATCTAAAATTGATGGCTAGAAACAGATTAAAGATAAGATAAAGAGGGATCAATCAGGGATATACATCGGAATGTCGACATATTGTTACGCAACATACGGAAAAGGAACAAGTCCCACAAATAGTCCGCAATGTCGTAACAGCGATATATCTTCCATTACGAGGACGACGATCGTACGGAAGATAGAATCTCAGGATTCGTTCGGTAAAATACGGTCGTGCCGTTAAGTGTTTACTGCCAGGGGTGTTGCTCACCCTTCTCGTAACTCGCAGCGAAACTGTGCCACCCTCGTAGTGCTCGATCCCCGGGTAGTTATACGGGGGTAAGCCATGATGGGGGTCGAATAAGCCAGACAGTGCTCATAAACGAACGTCCCCGTAGGATTTTCACCGAACGTCGCCCTTTTCTACCCCCTTTTCTTTTCATCATGACGTTCTTCGTTGCCTCTGCTTCACGGTAAACCATGAAATTAGAAGTGTTCGAATCGATTGGTCGATTCATGAAGCTATCGTGATTCATTGTGACCTTTGTGTGCGTCGAACACACGGTTCTCCTCCCTTTCGTAACTCCACTCGAGATAAAGCCATGAGTCTCGGTGTTATAAATCAAAATGTTTTTCATGTCGACGGAAGATTTAATGACTTTGAAAATTTATCGAAATCGGTGTTTGTAAGTGACGATGTAACGCGTGTTGATATGTAGCATATAATACAGGAAGTAACTATTTAACTCGTGGCAATTATAATGTGTGAGGAAGTACAATAGAGAATATAAAGCGTGGCAATATAATTTGTGATGGATTTAATGCATGGAAAATATCGGGCGTGGTGATATAGTGTGTAACAAATATTACATGTGATGATAACGCATAGCAAGTATAAGTCGTTGCAAATATCACACGTGGCGATATAATGCGTGGAAAATATCATGCATGGCGATATAATGCGTGGAAGATATCACACGTGGCGATATAATGCGTGGAAAATATCACACGTGGCGATATAATGCGTGGAAAATATCACACGTGGCGATATAATGCGTGGAAGATACCACACATGGCAATATAATGCGTGGAAAATATCACACGTGGCGATATAATGCGTGGAAAATATCACACGTGGCGATATAATGCGTGGAAAATATCATGCATGGCGATATAATGCGTGGAAGATATCACACATGGCGATATAATGCGTGGAAGATATCACACATGCCGATATAATGCGTGGAAAATATTACACAAGGCGGTATAATGCGTGGAAAATATCATACGTGGCGATATAATGCGTGGAAAATACCACACATGGCGATATAATGCGTGAAAGATATCACACATGGCGATATAATGCGTGGAAAATATCACACATGGCGATATAATGCGTGGAAAATATCACACATGGCGATATAATGCGTGGAAAATACCACACATGGTGATATAATGCGTGGAAAATATCACACATGGCAATATAATGCGTGGTAAACAAAAATCATTGAAAATATCATGTGGTGATATAACGCGTGGTATATATATCGCAGATGGCAATATAACGAGTGGAACAATCACACATGGCGATACAACGTGTGAGAAATTACCACGCGTGACAAACATCACATGTGGCGATATAGCGCGACAATATATGACTCGTTGCATTATAAGCGAGTATGCATAGAGAATATCACGCATGGCAATATAACGCATGGTAATAAAATGTGCAGTGACATAACGCGTGGTGAATAGAACTAGTGGTGATATAACGCGTACCATAAGCAATATAATGAGAGGTAATGCAACATGTTGCGATACAAAGCAATATAGCTATCAAAGGTCCCAAACTTATTTTGACAGGATTTACATAATACGCTAGAAAGTTGACATTTTCTTATGCAACGTATTATGAGAAGGACTCGTTTCAGAATTGAGTAGTGATCATACAAGATGTTTTTCTCGGAGTCGCGATCAAGATAGCGACGTCGATGTCTGTTTTTCAAGCATACAGGTTGGAATAAATAGAAACATTCCTGTTGTGGCTTATCTCGTTATTTTCCTTTTACTTCCGCCATACAAGTATTGATGTTATTGGAAGATTTGTAGCGACCAGACATTGTATCTCGTTTCAAACATTACCCGCTCTAATTTGATTACCGTTGCCCATTATACAACCCGTGTTTAACACGCAGTTTTACCTCTGCTTCGATTCCCGTCCGTAACCCATTCGCTACGTTTTGTTTCGCTTTGTTTTCGTTCTTAAAAATTGTTCGACTTTAATCACGCTCGTGACATTCGGCGCTATCGATCTCTCGACCAATTTGGAACGGAACACTGACAAAACGGGCGACCCTTTTCTTTTTCTTTTGCACCCTCGTTCTTTATTTGCACATTGAACGGAGCACGACTGGAGGACCCTCGACTGGGTTGGCACGCTGCACCTGACAGGATATTTTTCACTCCGTATTCCGATTGAAAGCGTTCAACGAGCTCCTCCCCGAAACGTTTGCGGATAATTCCACCGTGTATCGACCGTAATGGCACTTACGCTCTAGTGGCGTGACGCCATTTTTTGACAGGGCCAAATCGAGCTTGATATACAAACTTCTTTTATTTTAATCCATTTGTTGGGCAAACATGAAATAATTACATTTTTAATTTAACTAGAAATTCGTTATTTTTATTATACTACAATGGCAGTATTCTAGTATTTTATTGTTGTACTGTTATACTATGGTACATTCTAGCCAACTATTTTATTACTGTGTTAATGTACTATTGTACTATTATACTGCTGTACTATTATATCACTATATTATTAGGCCATTATAATACTGTAACAAAGTACTACTATACTACCATACTACTATGCTACTATGGTACTGTACTACTATACTATTATACTACTATGCTACTATACTACTATATTTCTATACTATTATACTACTATACTACTATACTATTGCACTACTACATTACTATACTACTGTACTATTATACTACTATACTATTATACTACTATACTACTATACTACTATACTACTATACTACTGCACTACTACATTACTATACTACTGTACTATTATACTACTATACTATTATACTACTATACTACTATACTACTATACTACTATACTACTGCACTACTACATTACTATACTACTGTACTATTATACTACTATACTACTATACTATTATACTACTATACTACTATACTACTATACTACTATACTACTATACTACTATACTACTATACTACTATACTACTATACTACTATACTTCTATACTTCTAAACTATTGTACTACTATACTACTATACTACTATACTACTGCACTACTACATTACTATACTATTATACTATTATACTACTATACTACTATACTACTATACTACTATACTACTATACTACTATACTACTATACTGCTATACTGCTATACTGCTATACTACTATGCTACTATACTACTATGCCATTATACCACTATACTACCATACTACTATACTACCACACTACCATGCATCGTTTTATATCTACACAGTCGAGCAACGCGAAACTCCCTTCGAAAGGACCCGTACACTTCGAACCAACACGGCTAGGGCAAAGAACTCCACCATATTTTAAAGTCCCGATACGATATAAAGGATAACTGCTTTCCTGTGTACTCGCGTGTGTTCAGAGGCTCGTTCGATTTCCGAGAGCCCTCGGGGAGAATATTTTCCGTTTCCGCGATGTATACAGTGTACACGCGATATCGTCCCGATAACTGCGATACCTTGCCAAACCGGACGTCGGGAAATAAAAGTTCGGTGACAGGGAATTACTTTATTCCGTCCCTTATTCGCGTTTATTTTCCTCTTTTAGTTCGGATCTTGCCGCGCGATCGGTATATACTTCATACGCCCGACGTTACGGTGCAAATTAACCTGTTCCGAGAGGAGTTACAGGCTAATCTTTTCGCGGATAATGCAACCTGTTATCTAAAGTTGTAAGTAGTGAACGATGGTGAGTCGAAAGGTTTAAGGTTACGTACTGAAAATATTTTAGAATTAAGAAAGTTGTATTATATATTGACAAATGTGGTATGACTCATTGATAATAGTATAGGAATCTGCACTGGTACTTAAACAATATACCTAAATAATATGAGAATCTTCCTCCTACAAACAGTAAACTTTTCAGTGAACTTCAACCTATCTAACTTCATGTACCCATTACTCAAGCTACATGTTCTTTTGCAAGTCGACTAACAATCGAAGCTTTAATCATACATCCTCATATATACAAGTTGTCTCACAATTAATGAAGTGTAGCACAACTACCTCCCTGGAATGGGAGGTAGCTAACGTGATTCTGAATAAGATTTCCCTTTGCAAAAATGGGGTTTGAAGCTTCGTTTTTGAATTATTAAGGAAAAACACGGGAGAGTGATGGCTTCGAACCTACAGCTGAGCGCGATCATGAACAAATGCCTTTGCTAGGCTCGAAGATATCGCTCTCGCATCTGCACACGCGTAGTACTACATTTATCCCGTCACAAAATTACAAAGCCATTTTCTATTACAAAATCTCTTAAGACAACTCAATTTTTATTACCTGGAATTCAACCCAAATACAATTTGTTCATTTAACCCCTCGGCTCATAACATCAAGTAATACTCCTGACCAAAATTACATTCAGTAAGCCTACATCTATGAAAGCAGTGAACCACTTCCAAGATTAGTCAAAAAGCCCTTTGAGAAAGTAAGTCGAGAAAGCGTAGTAACTTTTGACGTCGAGACAAATCGATGAAATTCCACGGTCGTAGGAAGCAACGACTTCACGGTTGCGACAATGTAACGTAAAAATGATACGGCGGCAAAAGAAATCGCTTTCTTTCGGCGAGCCTGTGCAGCCAAGCAAGAAAAATGAGGTTTCGCCGCGGATAGGAAGAGATCTCGAAAGAAAGAGTTCAGGAAAAGAAGGAACCCGCAAAATATCGTGGTCCAAGTGTTCCTTGTTACGTATCGAGAAATGGCATCATTCACGTAATCAAAAAAGTTTCACTCGCCGAAATCAACGATTACTCTGAAATCGATCGCTGGTACATTCGGAAAGAATTACGAGATCCTCGGTTATCCTTGGCGACGCCTTGACACGGATAATTTCGTTAAATCATCGCGTTAAGTAACGTTCCGATAAAACGTGAAATATCGTCTTCAATTAGCCTTTCACCGAATTTTGAGAGGAACGCTTCGTTGTATGTTACGACTATAATGTGATAGCCACTTGCTATGTGGTTATTGTTGGAACTTTCATTGAGCATCAGAGGGTACTTGACGACTGCAACGCGGAAAGGAATTCAAGAGCCGTCGCATAAACCGTCGGCGTGAAAAAAGGCTGTCCGCAGATTGGTGCATAAAGAAAGCGGTCGGGGAGCGTGTAAACAGTACGTAAACTCGATCGTCGTTCTTCACGGGCAAGCATTACTTACGATAACACCGGCGCGGCAGCGAGAAAAAGGAAGAAAGCGACGCTGAGGGAAAGAGACAGCGAAACAGAAAGTACGAAACGATTCGTAACACAGAGAGAGAGAAAGGCCTGGTCGGCAATAGCGTTGCTAATCGGCTCGGTGTTCCCGGTGCACGTTACGTTCATATCGCTATTTCCTTGCCGGCAATGAACTTGCGGCAATTCGCTCTACAGGGTATACGGTCGTTGGCTGCCCACTAATTATTATGCAATATGCTAGCCATGCTCTCGCGAGCATGCTTATCCTTTTAGAGTACTCGGACAGAGGATTTGCTTATGAACGCGACGCGACCACTCCGAGGAGCTGTACAAACGAACCTCGAGGAAACGTTGCCTTCGTACTTCGTTGACACCGCGAATATTATTTCTACTCCTCGGGGACTTTTCAGACGGATAATAGAAAAGCCTGGACAATTGATTAACCTGATGACTAACTGCGTCACGTACGAGCTCTGTACTTGCACGATCGCTGGCAGAAATGTAAATTACTAATTCTGCAGCTTTAGAAATATTTCATTGTACGTTTCTGCAATTCCACTATTTTACTGTTTTATTACTTTTATACTTTATTGCTACATGTTTTGCTATTTCATGGTAAATAGTACTTTATTTGTTTTACTGTAACTGCAGTACTGCTCAATTGTTCCATTACATCACTCTTTTAGTATAATGTCACTTTACTATTTTATTATACTACTATACTGTTTTACAGGATTTTTTACAACCACAATTTGCGATTAAAAAATCTGTAAAAATTCTATAATATGCGCTATGAAGACCACAATGTCTCAGAATTTTTTCAGAATTTTTTTACGAAATTAAATAGGCAAAATGGGCCAAAAACTGGAATTTCGGTTTTTTTCTTTTACTACCTCCATGGATGAAATAGAGGGTTGAAACTTAGTGTGAGACTCTTTCTAACAAATGCTTCCAGAATTTTTCCGTGGACTTTCCATTTCCCAGACAAGAGTGGATTTCCTTGATTTCGATTTCGTATACCCTGTCGATCGTTTCTTTCCGATTTTAAATCGTTCCGTGACGCAACCGATTCCAGCGAAACTGGCTCGTTTACGAACCGATAGATTTCCCTCGACGTGCTCGTTAGCAACACTAATTTGGTATAGTCGTCCGCCATAAATCGCGCAATTATAAACTTGTCCAACTTTTTACTTCCAGAGTTAATTTAAATAGTGGTGTATTAGAGATTAGTCTCGTGCCGGTGATTTATGAAATTGCTTGTAATAATATTGGATATGGGAGATTCGAAAGCTTTGATTACTCGAATAATCAGTTCACATGAGTTGAAATTTAGTTAGGTTGCAGTTGATCAAATTCGAAGGACTGTTGACTCAAATGAGGTACAGTAAATACATCTTAATAAATAGTGTCATAGTATGTAGATAAGTCTTATATACTATGATAGTACAGTAAATCTTAAATACTGCAATAGTGCAGTAAATATAGTAATATATTTATATACAAGATATATCCCAACTACTGTAACCAGCAATGGTGGTAAAACACGTCATTCTGAACAAAATTTCCCTTTGCAAAAATAAAGTCTGCAGCGTCGTTTCCGAATTATTAAGGAAAAACACGGACCAACCATAGCGCGAAGACCACGCGCGCCCGGAAGCGAGAGTGATGGCTTGCAGCCGAGCGCGATCATGAACAAGCGCCTTTGCGAGACAGTGTAAACGTTTAACCCTTGCCATACTTTGACGAGTGCGACACGTGACGCACTTCAACTGTGATCAACCTTACTCGAATTTTAAATACACTTCAATTCGAAGTCCAGATTCATAATTTGCATAATCAAGATTTATAAAATTCAAAGTGCATTTGTAAAATACGGAATCCAACACATTCCCGGTGGACGGCAGTGGGATCTGGTCGTCGCGAATTTTAATCGGTAGCCCCTCGACGCGTGTGTGGGCACGCGCACATAAATCACGATAACATAATTTATATGCTAATATCGCGGCACCAACGTTCGCGGGGAACGAGGCGACGGACCTAACTGGGTGTAACCGGGTGCCCGGTTACTCCACATTGGCGTCGAACTGTCTGCCTTGTTGTTTCATTGAACTTTCAGATACTTTCAAGAAACTTTTAATTGCAGCAAATTATTATTGCATTAGGTCAGTACGTTTTGATATAATATCGACATTCTGAATATTTAATGCATTTTTTATTATCATTTTTTTTATAGCAGTTTTGACACGTTTTATTGAAACTATAATAATAAAGTGGTTAAATTAAAAGTATCAACTGATTGCTTTTTTATTGAGAAGTAAAATAAATGCATTTTTCATCGTCTTTTTTGTAGTACTTTTGAAATTTTTTTATGAATTAAAATGACCGACTGATTGTTTCTTTATTGAGCAGTAAAATAAATGCATTTTTTATCATCATCTTTTTTGTAGTACTTTTGAAATTATTTTATGGATTAAAATGACCGACTGATTGTTTCTTTATTGAGCAGTAAAATAAATGCATTTTTTATCATCATCTTTTTGGTAGTACTTTTGAAATTTTTTTATGATAATATAACAATTAAGTGGTTATATTAAAATGACCATCTGATTGTTTCTTTATTGAGTAATTAAAGTTGAATAAATTTACTACTTCCTATTTTATTTTAAATTACCTCCCAGTATAAAAATGAAATAATTAAAAATAATGAAGAATGATCTTTAGACCACCCTGTGAACATACCATAAGCTTTATCGAGTAGCTAGGTCGATGTAGTAATACATCGATCGTTTAATAGCCAATCACGATAGCTTCCTTTTTCCTAATTAATATCCGATTCAAGCCAAGCAACATCGAAACCGTCGTTCGTTTTCTTCCTGTTTTGTGTACGCGTAACGATTAGATTAGACGAGCTTGATGGAACGTTCGGCCGCGTTCTCGATCGCGAGGTAAACGACGCTTCAATTAAGAACCACGGGGTGAACCGCTGATTAATATCCTTGGAAAATGTGTGTTTGACAAAGAAATTTGCCGGCAATTATGTTAAGTGACTTTGAATTCCGTAGCATGTTCAGCGAGCCGATAAAAATTTCAAATAATTCCGTTTACTTGTTGCGTTTGCCTCGCTTTCTTGCGTCGGTTTCAAAACACCAATTTAATCCGGGATATTCGACGAAAAAGTAACCGTCAAGTGAAATGCGGTAAAAACGAAAGATCTTTTGGAGACTGCGGTTTTCTTGGCTGCTTCTGCGCTCGAAATTAAGAGCAAATTTACTGATATTTTTGGTATTTTATTTCTATATTTATTTTCATATCATTTCAAGTTTGTTGCAGCCACATGTTGCCGTGTGAAGGGGCTGACCCAGGGAGGTAATATTCCTAAATCATAATATTTCTGAATTTCTCTATTCTCGAGTTACTACATCTCCGAATCCCTACGTTTCCAAATTTCTATACTTACAAATCCTTACATTCTCGAATTTCAACACCCCCAAATTCCCACGCTTCCAAATTCCTACATCCCCGAATCTCTACATTCCTGAATCCCTACATTCTCGAATTTCTACGCATTGGAGTCTCTACATTTCCAAATCCCTACATTCCCGAATTTCAACACCCCTGAATCCCCACGCTTCCAAATTCCTACATCCCCGAATCTCTACATTCCCGAATCCCTACATTCTCGAATTTCTACGCATTGGAGTCTCTACATTTCCAAATCCCTACATTCCCGAATTTCAACACCCCTGAATCCCCACGCTTCCAAATTCCTACATCCCCGAATCTCTACATTCCCGAATCTCTACATTCCCGAATCCCTACATTCTCGAATTTCTACGCATTGGAGTCTCTACATTTCCAAATCCCTACATTCCCGAATTTCAACACCCCTGAATTCCCACGCTTCCAAATTCCTACATCCCCGAATCTCTACATCCCCGAATCTCTACATTCCCGAATCCCTACATTCTCGAATTTCTACGCATTGGAGTCTCTACATTTCCAAATCCCTACATTCCCGAATTTCAACACCCCTGAATTCCCACGCTTCCAAATTCCTACATCCCCGAATCTCTACATTCCCGAATCCCTACATTCTCGAATTTCTACGCATTGGAATCCACACATTCCCAAATCCCTACATTCTCGAATTTCTACACCCCCAATTCCCCACGCTTCCAAATTCCTACATCCCCGAATCCCTACATTCTCGAATTTCTACACATCGGAGTCCCTATATTCCCAAATTCCTACATTCCCGAATCCCTACACCCCCGAATCCCCACGCTTCCAAATCCTTACATCCCCGAATCCCTGCATTCCTAAATCCCTACATTCCCGAATTTCTACACCTCCACATCCCTACATCCTAGAATCCCTACATTCCCAAATCTACACTTCCAAATTCCTCCATTCCCAAATCCCTCAATTCAAATATTCGACTATCTACTAGCAATGCTAATAGCACCGTTTACTAGAGTACTGTAAACCACCCTTAACAGCTGTTAACCACCTTAAGATCACCCACTAGACTTAGGATATACAGAATGGTGCAATCACAGTCCACGTTAAATTTTGCCATCACTTGCAATAATATAAAAAACTGTAATAATACATAAAACTTGCATAGTATAAAGGGGTTCATGACAAACATTTTTACCTAGATGAAGGCATATAGCAGGGGTGGCCAACCTGCGGCTCGCGAGCCACATGCGGCTCGCGAGCCACATGCGGCTCTTTGAAGGATTATTTGTGGCTCTCGATGAATGTACCTAAGTTCCCTTTTCATTTTTGTGCTATTATATTTTAAAAAATTATTATCGTTCCATATGTGTTTCAAAATGTCGTTGAAATTACTGACGACAAATATGAAAGACTAATTGTAACGTTGTAACAAATTTCATTTCGGTCCAAGTTAAGAATAATATGACTTATCGAAAACTGCGCCATCGAAAATTGCGGCTCGCGAAACATTTCAAACTTTGAAAAATGGCTTGGACTATCAAGGAACTTGGCCACCCCTGGCATATAGGTTTCTAGGTCATTTTTCTTAAACAACAACCTATGTATTATTATTGTATGATAGCCGATGCTGAGACAACTCCAGTAAGCCATCACTGAACATACTCGGTCGCCATTAACGTCCTTGCAAAGAAGAATAGTCTGTATTTGGTACCATTTTCAATAGTTCAATCACTTGGAACGACTTTCAAATCTCAACTATCTACCTCCACATTCGCAGAAGCTCCAAATACCCATTCGACTTCAAGCTGGTGTACAAAGTCAACAGTAATAAAACCTCGTAGAAGATCGAACGTTCGAAATACTCGGCGATCATGGCCGATAGAAAATGTTTGTAATCAAATATCGGGCGGACAGTGGAGAGTTCTAAAAGAAGCGAATGTAACAAACCGGTATCCTTGGTTAGACTGCGGTTATGGGCGGGGAAGGCCGGCACAAAGCACGGTGTTTTTGCGGCTGTGCTCGTGGCAGAAATCGCCATGCGGATGGAAAGTGTCCGCCCGATTGCTGCATCGGCCATCTTCAAGGTAACGTGATCAACGTATCGTAATAACGGTCATTTAAGAGTAGATCGAGGCGATTCGTAGTCGTGAATCGACGAGGAAATAGGATAAAGAGTAAATATTCATTCCTTGTTGGATTTCATAGATCTTTGATAGATCCTTGCTTGACAGATCTTGATACGATTCGACGAGAAAATTAATCCTTAATTGGGGATGACCTGTCGCAGGAGTAAATGTATCTTCTTTTTATTAGGGTGTATACTCGGAGGTTTAAATGAGGTTATTTCGCGGGTCGATCTGGTGTCAGTAACCGAATCGTCATCCACGATTGCAGTTGTCTTCGAGGCAATACGATTAAGCGTAATAACGGTGATTCGAGGCAACATGGTAATTTGCATTTATCGCGGACCCGTTAGAGCGTTTAGGAAACGTTCTCCTCATTTACAGTCATTAGCCTTTTTAATAGTTTCTGATCACTTTTAGATTCACGTACTTGAAGATTCTTTAATTGATAAATTCAAATTTTTCAATTGTTATATATTCAAATTTTTATAATTATATGATGAATTTTTTAGTTCTTAAATTATTAAGTAGTACTCAAATCTTTAGATCCCTGAATATTCAAATTTGTAAATCACTAAATTTCTGAATTTCTAAATCTTCAAATTCTCAATTTCCAATTCCTACCTCCACAAATTCTCAAATTCTCAAATCTCAAATTCCCCAGATACTGAATTCTTCAAATTCCCCACATCCCAAATTCCCAAAATGCCAAATACGCTAGATCCCAAATTCCCAAATTCTCAAATTCCTCAAATTGCCCGAATCCCAAATTCCCCGAATCCCAAATTTCCCGAATCCCAAATTCCCCGAATCCCAAAATCCCCGAATCCCAAATTCCCCGAATTCCAAATTCCCCGATTCTCAAGTGCGCCGAATCCCAAATCCCCCGAATTCCAAATTCCCCGAATCCCAAATTCCCCGAATCCCAAATTCCCCGAATCCCAAATTCCCCGATTCTCAAATGCTCCGAATCCCAAATTCCCCGAATTCCAAATCCCCCGAATTCCAAATTCCCCGAATCCCAAATTCCCCAAATCCTAAATTCCCCGAATCCCAAATTCCCTGATTTCCAAATTCCCCGAATCCCAAATTCCCCGATTCTCAAATTCCCCGAATCCCAAATTCTCCGAATCCCAAACTCCCCGAATCCCAAATTCTCCGAATCCCAAACTCCCCGAATCCCAAATTCCCCGAATCCCAAATTCCCCGATTCTCAAATTCCCCGAATCCCAAATTCTCCGAATCCCAAACTCCCCGAATCCCAAATTCTCCGAATCCCAAACTCCCCGAATCCCAAATTCCCCGAATCCCAAATTCCCCGATTCTCAAATTCCCCGAATCCCAAATTCCCCGAATCCCAAATTCCCCAAATCCCAAATCCCCCAAATTCCCCAATTTCCCCAAATTCCCCAAACTCCTCAAATTCCCCAAATTTCCCAAATTCTCCAAATCCTCAAATTCCAAAATCCCCATATCCCCAAATCCCGAAATTCCCAAATCTCCAAATCCCTATATCCTCACGTTTCCAACTCCCCAACTCCTCAAATTCCCAAAATGAAACCGAACAAATGTCACCGTATACATCATCGACTTATATCGGTACAAAGCACCACCTCCACGATTGTATCGTTATTACGGTCGAGCTCTTTATATTCCCTCCATTGTGTTCCTTCAAAGCAACGTTCATTGTTGCTCAAACTGACACCAGAAGAGAGGTTACGAGGTTCACGAGGTTATCAGCCTGCACGGATCCTAAATCGCCGACGGGCTACGAGTCTTTTGGATCGATGAACAAGCGTAAAGCGACTGCATAAGTTCCCTCGGAGGCGTCTTATCCTTCTGCATATTTCACAGTATTTTGCGTCCTCGCGGGGAACTTGACCGCGTGTGTATCGCATCTTTACGAGTTGGAAAGCTTTCCGGAGATGCAGCCTGCACGTGCACCGCACGCCATTGCTCGAACATGGCCAGTCATACGCGTGTTTCAAAGGGTAATACTTGCTCTACCAGTTACCAAGAATACTATTTCCAAGATCGACCAGGAACTGATGCGGTTTAACGAGCTCCGCGCTCGAGGAAATTATCGTCTTATCAAGATGTTACAACTTGTACTCCACAATTGCATCTATTTTCAATGTTTGCAACATGTTGCGGGCTATAAACGAATCTTGCTGCGTACTCGAGGATGAAGATCGTATGCACGTTGCCGATGCATAGTAGCAACGATCTCCGTTGCGTATAAAGTGGAGAGCAATTTGCAGAAACAGATGCAGCATTCATTCTTGATACGGTATGATATATGCATCTGTGTCGCAATTTTTCAATGTGTCGATAGAAATGTCGGAAAGATACATCTCTGATAAAATGCCAACATCTATCACTGACCGTTTTCGAAACAGGTCAATTATTGCGAAGAACATTTGTATCACATTTCATTGTATGTTTGTTATATTTAAAAGCAAGAAACACTCGTTTAAATACCGCAAGGTATATTTTATTTTTTTCAACATGGCTTACGAAACAATTGATGAGTATGCATAGTTTCGAGCGGCGTGTATTGCGCAAGAGTACCGCAGTGACTCATTAAACATGCAAGACGCGTGTAGATCACATTCCATGTGTGTCTCGCATCCGAAACACGCTATTGAACTAATCTGGAAACGATCTCGACGATTCCGACAGAGTTCTAACCATCTAAACGACTGACGTGCCGACTATATTAATAGACGAAGGTTTTTTCTCCGCGAACATTGAATTTATTTCGCGAAAGCGTGATATCGAATATCCTTGACCGAGTGCTGGCTAGCAAACGGAGAAATTAGGTTCGGTGAGTGGTTGCGACAGGTGAACCTTGACCATTGAATCATTCGTACCGAAGCTTTTGGACAATTGCGTTGCCGGCGGCGGTTCGCAGATCTCTCGGTTCTGAACTTCGATTTTTATCTAACCTGCTCTTTCACGCTCGAAACGTGCCTGCAGTATCTATCGTCGAGATTTTCAACGTTATTTCATCGCGGTTTAATTTAACCGAACAACCGTTAGCGGATATTATCGGAATGCATAAACAATAGCGGTCCCTGCTAGCGTTACTCAAGTATCTGGGCGTTTATCAACGCGTCCGTTGGCGTTTCCCGGCCGGAAATGTGGGATTACAGATATCGATGCATTTGCATAGATCGATAACGAACAAGCTTGATAATTGAACCACGGAACAAGTTGATACTTTATGCTTTCCTCTCGCGTGTTTGCACCTGCGAACATAATTAAATATCTATGTTTATCTTATGTGTACGCGAAAACTTTCGATGCGGTATTGAGTTGTTTCGATCGTGTTGCCAATTGCTCGCTGTTATCAAGCTTTTCAATTTATATTATTACACAGATATATCGCGTGCGATATCATCTTTGGTTATACAACGGTGAATGTACCATTGGCTATGACGTGGTAAATTCGGAGCGACGCAGATAGAATGTCTGATGAATTTGACGGGCGGCGATATAACGGGTAATCAACTTGGCGAGGAGTTATATAACGTATGGTCAATTTGTTGCGTGGCGATATAACGCGTGCTGAATTTAACACGTAGTGATATAGCGTGATGTTAATTTGGCGCATGGCAATATAGCGCGAGATGAATTTGGCAAATGGCAATATAGCGCGTGATGATATAACGCGTTGTGAATTTCGCGTGTGACAATATAGCGTATAGTTAATTTGGCGCATGGCAATATAGCGCGAGATTAATTTGGCAAGTGGCAATATAGCGCGAGGTGAATTTGGCAAATGGCAATATAGCGCGTGACGATATAACGCGTTGTGAATTTGGCGTGTGACAATATAGCATAATATTAATGTGGTGCATGGCAATATAGCGCGAGGTGAATTTGACAAATAGCAATATAGCGCGTGACGATATAATGCGTTGTGAATTTGGCGCGTGACAATGTAGTGTATAGTTAATTTGACGCATGGCAATATAGCGCGAGGTTAATTTGGCAAGTGGCAATATAGCGTGCGGCGATATAACGCGTGGTTAATTTGACGCGTGACAATATAGCGTAATATTAATGTGGTGCATGGCAATATAGCACAAAGTGAATTTGGCAAATGGCAATATAGCGCGTGGCGATATAACGCGTTGTAAATTTGGCACGTGACAATATAGCGTAATATTAATGTGGTGCATGGCAATATAGCACGAAGTGAATTTGACAAATGGCAATATACCGCGAGATGAATTTGGAAAATAGCAATATAGCGCGAGGTGAATTTGGTAAATGGCAATATAGCGTAAAGTTAATTTGTCGCGTGGTAATATAGCGCCAGGTTAATTCGGAGCATGGCAATATATCGCGTGGAGAATTTGTTGTGATATAACACATGATCAATTTGACACGTAGCAACATAACGGGTAGCAACATAGCGCATAGCCACATAACGTTGCGGTATAATTGGATTGTAACATTATAATCGTACTTTACACTTTTTGCAAAGATTAAAAGTGTTAAGCTTTGTTTTTCGAATCGGATATTTTCCGTAGATCGTTCGACCACAATATTTATATTAATCCAGCGGTTTTGCTTCTATTTACAAGCCATTTCCGCGTACGGTTCATCTGTACCGGAGGGTAACACGATTCCACACGGTGCATCCGAAGAGATGCACGTTGCGCCGCGTTGCCGTCGTGCAATGGTGTTTGTTGCAAAGATCGCGTTTCACGCTTAGACGTGAAACGTATTGCAAGTATGTGTGCTCCTGGCATAATATCCACAATAAAACGAAAGAACGTTTCACTCGCTGGCTGTAATGGAGTACCTATGCGTACGCGTCGCAATTCGACCTGTTTATAATCACACCGAACATTGTTTCCAGAAGCTGTCCGCAAAGAACAGGGTGATTTGAATACGCGTGTCAAATATAACGCATGAATATGGTACGTGGCAATATAACGCGTGATTAATACAATACGCGAGGAATGGAACGCATTGTGCATTCGACACGTGGTCGTTGAATTCATGATAACGTAACATGTGTCGATTCGAAACTGGTCTATTCGCGCAAAAATCGAAATTACGTCAATATGTATTTTACATTATTGTAAGAAAAAATAGATGATCGAAATTTTCTATTTTCATTCTTGAACGACCACGTTTCTTCTATCGTTTGAAACTCGTAACAAAATTCACCGTGCACCGTGACAGCGTTCAGCTCGCGTGTCGCGCTTTCACTCGACGGGACAGGTTTAATTTCATGTCCGATCATTTCACAGATATTACTAATTATAATACGTTACGTCTTTTTTTAACTGTTCCAGCCGCTTTAATTTAACGTCTCAATAATTGGCGAATTTGTTTCAGTCGATTCGAAACTAGCATGTAACTTCCCTGCTGGTCCTAAAGTTCGGTCGCTCGTAATTAACTCGAATTTACGACGTAAAAGTACAAAATTAGATTTGTTCACGATGTTTATCTAAAACGCGTCCAACGTTTATCGGTCATATTGGACGAGGAGAACCGAATCGAGTCGAACAAGATGAAATCTTTATAGCGGCTCGATCGTTCAAAGTACGATAACATCTTAAAAGTGAACTGTGTCGAACAATAATTAACCGCGGTAATAAATAAACCGATATCGGTATTGTGAAACGATAACAGTGGCCATAAACGAGCGGGTTTCTGCCGTGGCACTAATTAGTCTGCCAATTACAGTCCATTGATCCAATACTCGCCGACACACCGGGTGTTACGTTATTCTTATCGTTATCGTACGAGCACCACGTTACGCGCACTTGTTTTCAAACATTCGATCTCGTTTCTGTTCCCCGGTATTTAAATCACCGTGCGTTTTGGCGTTTATGAAACAGGAAACGGAAAATAGAATGTCGTACTTTGTGTCGCGCGTTTAGCGGCACGTAAGCCGCGTTCTTGCAGCGTTTCTTGGCACGATGCCTCGAGGAAGTTGCGAAAGGAAGAAGGAAAAATTCTCATATGGTGCGATCACGCAATGATATGCAAAATGGAAGACAGTTTAACTCCTCTTAACGCGTTTACTGCTATGCGGAGTTAAATACTTTAAATAGTAATATCGAACAATTTTGTTATATTGCCACATTTACTATTTTAGCTCCGTTTACGGCAATATAACAAGAGTTTAGAATTAATCAAAGACTATTGTGTTACAATGGTGCAAATTCGTTGTTAGTATATGTGGTGAAATACAACGCATAATTATATCACGTGGCCATGTATAATATATAATAGTAAATCACGTGATTGTGTATGAAGCGCGGTGATATATGATGTATGGTGATATACGATGCATTAAGAATGCAACACATGGTAATGCGACACTTGGTAATATACGATGTGAAACAATATACAATGCATGGCAATATAACGCGAGATGATATTATTATGCGGCGATATAACGCGAGATGATATTAATATGTGGCGATTTAACGTGGAGCGATATATAATGCACGGTGATATAGCACGAGTCAATAATAACGACCGGCGATATAACGCGATCTAATAATAACTTGCGGCAATATAACACGAGATGATAATAATGCGATATAATGTGAAGCAATATATAACGCTCGGCGATATAGCACGAGTCGATAGTAACGACCGGCGATATAACACGAGCTAATAATAACTTGCGGCAATATAACACGAGATGATAATAATACGATATAATGTGAAGCAATATATAACGCTCAACGATATAGCACGAGTCGATAGTAACGACCGGCGATATAACACGAGCTAATAGTAACTTGCAGCAATATAACACGAGATGATAATAATACGCGGCGATATAATGTAAAGCAATATATAACGCACGGCGATATAGCACGAGTCGATAGTAACGACCGGCGATATAACACGAGCTAATAATAACTTGCGGCAATATAACACGAGATGATAATAATACGATATAATGTGAAGCAATATATAACGCTCAACGATATAGCACGAGTCGATAGTAACGACCGGCGATATAACACGAGCTAATAGTAACTTGCAGCAATATAACACGAGATGATAATAATACGCGGCGATATAATGTAAAGCAATATATAACGCACGGCGATATAGCACGAGTCGATAATAACGACCGGCAATATAGCACGAGGTAATAATAACTCGTGGCAATATAACACGAGGTAACATGAAACATTCTGCAATATAATGCACGCTGATATGTACAGTTCTACAACGTGATGCGTGGTGATATATCATGTGGCAATCTAACGAGTTGCAATATAATCAGTAGAATAGCAATATATCAAATGTCTCCCTCAACGATAGCAATCGTATCAAAGTTTAATCTAAAATAAGAAAAATGACCGAATATCCCAATAGTCGATCAGCTTTTGGTCGTCTTCCATTTCCGATTCATCTATATTTTCGTTCCCCCTCGAACAATGTTCCAACAGCAACGTCGATCTTCAAAGAAGAAAAAGTACTTGGCACTCCCACGAGCGCCGAGAAAGTTTTCTCGCCAATTTTCGGCTGATTCGATTTCCCAACTTTCACCCGTGAAGAAGTTTCCTTACGCTCTTCAAACCGCTTCAAGGATCCAAGGGTTTATAACGTTTGTTCAAGGTTAACGCTTTCACGATATCCTTGCGCGAGCACGAAGTGTAAAGAAGTTCCGTAAGTGCAATTTATCCGAGGACAGGTGTTAACGGAGGAAGTCGAGTCACAACGAGACGCAGGTAACAAAGAGCGACTCTCGGCTACGCTCGCTTGAAGGATGCTATTGTCGTGAATCGAACCAGACGCTTTTGCAATGGACCATAAACTATGTACCATCGACGAGTCTTTTCCGACGGTGCCGTGGTTAACTTTCCCCGGAGGGTGCTCCACCCTTGGCGAGTGCTCATTGAATCTGAAGGGCACTCTCCCGTTGAAAGGCGTGTCCCAATTTTGTTTCCTTTGCCTGGCGTCGACAGTCTCCGTTACTACCACCATACTACTCTCTTCAATAATGGAATAGAATTTTGCGTGCTTTATGATACACGATAACAATTCGTTACTTTGCTTTTCACATTTTCAACTGATCAACACAGAGTACTCTAGCATTTTTTGTACGAACATTCGTGTCCCATGTACCTTGTCACGTGACAAAAAGTGTACAAATTACAAGGTTAAGAGATTCGCGTAGGATCTCAATCAATTACGTAACGTTCGGTAGAAGACATTTTTGCGTCTCTTTTTCGTTTAAGTTAATCGGTGCGTTTCGTCATGGCTCAGAGGATGGACGTTTTATTCGAGTTACCGAGGGCGGTATAAAACTCGAAATTACTCTCGGAAACGCTTGACATAGGAGACGATACATTCCTCTTACGTCTGTTCGCTGGTTTTTACAACTCGGCGTTTCCAAAGTAAGATTGGCGTTGATTGGATGCACCGTTACGCCGGAATGAGACAATATGAATTACGAGCAATTTTGCGTAGCAAACTTAACGGGGGGGATAGAACGAGACGAGCTAAGTGGCGGATGTTCTCTATAGTCTTGCCAACTATTCGACGTGTCGTAATCCTTCCTCTTTCATTTTTTCTCCTCTATTCTGACAAGAGCCTACGTCAACGCGCTCGTCCTCCACCATTCTTGTCAATTTTGATTCATGTTCGACGTCAATTTTTAATTTCTACGGTACACGAACTTCTTGTTCTTGGTCGAATAAATTAGGTTATCGATTCTATGTTATTAGCATGAGCAAAATTATACTGTAAAGATGAAATGTCTGTAGAGTGCGATCAGACGTATGTTTTCCAATTGCTAGATCTTTTACCTAGATCCCGAATCCCTAGATTTCAAATTCCCTAGATGCTCAATTCCCCAGATCTCGAATTCCTAGATCTTCAATTCCCTAGATCACCGATTCCCTAAATTACAAAATTCATTAGATTCCAAATTCCCTAGATCCCGATTTCCGTAGATTCCCAATTCTCTAGATTCCAAATTCACTAAATTCCGAATTTCCTAGATCCCGAATTCCTAGATGCCCAATTCCCTAGATTTCAAATTCACTAAATTCCGAATTCCCGAGATCCTGAATTCCTAGATCCCCAATTCCCTAGATTCCGAATTCACTAAATTCCGAATTCCCTAGATCCGAAATTCCATAGATTCCAAATTCACTAAATTCCGAATTCCCTAGATCCCGAATTCCTAGATGCCCAATTCTCTAGATTTCAAATTCACTAAATTCCGAATTCCCGAGATCCCGAATTCCTAGATCCCCAATTCCCTAGATTCCGAATTCACTAAATTCCGAATTCCCTAGATCCGAAATTCCATAGATTCCAAATTCACTAAATTCCGAATTCCCTAGATCCCGAATTCCTAGACGCCCAATTCCCTAGATTTCAAATTCACTAAATTCCGAATTCCCGAGATCCCCAATTCCTAGATCCCCAATTCCCTAGATTCCAAATTCATTAAATTCCGAATTCCCTAGATCCGAAATTCCATAGATTCCAAATTCACTAAATTCCGCATTCCCTAGATCCCGAATTCCTAGATGCCCAATTCCCTAGATTTCAAATTCACTAAATTCCGAATTCCCGAGATCCCCAATTCCTAGATCCCCAATTCCCTAGATTCCAAATTCACTAAATTCCGAATTCCCTAGATCCCGAATTCCTAGATCCCCAATTCCCTAGATTCCGAATTCCCTAGATCCCAAATTCCATAGATTTCAAATTCACTAAATTCCGAATTCCCTAGATCCCGAATTCCTAGATCCCCAATTCCCTAGATCCTCGAGTTCCCTAGATCTCCAAATTCCCTAGACCCCGAATTCTCTCGATTCCAAATCCCTAGATACAACTCCCCGTGTCTTCCAATTTCCCTAGACGCCAACATCATCATATCCCAATATCCCTAGATGTTATCACATCCCGATAAAAATACCTAAGTGAATAATAAGTAGAAGAAAAGCTGTCCAGTAAAAGAAGAAAGAAAGATGTGTAGAATGTACATACTGTAGGTGGGATTAGAGAAGCTAGATAACGCAGGGGAATATGGAACGCGTTAACTCACCTGAAACAAATTGTAGCCTTTATCGTACATCCACATCTCGTCGGCTGGATGCTCTTTGGGACTCTCCCGTTGGCTGGCGTTCAGAACCTGAGGAGGCGGACCTCTGGTCAACTGAATCGCCAGGGACCTTTGTAGAAGCAAGAGGCATCGGGACGGTCCCGAGCCTCCGGGGCCTGTTCCGTCTCCCAAGATCGAGGCCATTTTTCGCGGCCCTCTGCTAACGATTCCGACGACTCGGTGGCGGTCGCATCACGGGTTCTGTAATATAACAAACGAATACGTCTGTCAGGTTCTTGCATGATGAGGTACGCTTAGTATTACCGTGGAGACATACATGTTGACTGAATATGTGGTGCGCAATTTATCATTTTTATGTAGTAATATCCTTACAGAGAAATGATTGGGAGATCTACTTTAATAGAAGATAAAATATTAAGGGCTTGTTGATTTTTCTTAGTGACAATACATATTTTTACCTTCTTGTGTAGGTAATTCAATGGTAAGGTGTTCTATATTATTTTATTTTGGTTGTATATTTGGAACAGCGCTGTAACTGTCAAAGTAACAAGGTTACTAGACGTCCACAAGATAAGGTAAATCTAAGATAAATTATGGTTGGTTCAGATGAAAGACAAAAACCTCAACGGATGAATTTATGAATGCATACCGATGCACAGATTACGAGACTCAGTATCAGGAGATTTATCGGTTACGGATAATACACGAATCTTTTATATAATTAATATCGTTTCATTTTATTTGCTAAGTGGTTTGCGCTTCATCTCCTCGCGGTTACTCTTATCTATGATTACGAGAGAGTTCATCGTACCGTTATCCGCGTTCGCAAAACTTTCGTACGAGCACAAGTGCAACGTACACTTAGGCGGGACGAACGAATGGATGGGTCGCTAAAGCACCACTCTGCATTAGTTACATTATTCCGAGTGGTTCGAGCCACTTCAACGATCCTCGACTTTCGACGAACGTCGTTCGGTTACGTTTAAATGTGCAGTAATTAATGCATCACGGGATTAATTGATGATGTGGTAAAACGTTTTGCACGCGAGGACGTCTGTGAAGACGTCCAAAGTAAATGTATCTCTAGTACCATAATATTTGATATTTGCGACTGGTATAATTAACTCTACTGAATCTTTAAAATAAGTATATTATATTCATATTAGTTTGAAGATGTTAAAGTAGTGATAGCTATAATATTCAAAGCAAAGTTTCATGTTATAAGTATCGTCGTTGTATGATTTTTTAAGATTTCAAATCTTCGATGGTGTAAATTTGCAAATATTTCTGAAGGATCAAGTTTTCAAATTCCTTACATCTTCTATATACCTCAACTTTACAAGGCTTTCTAAATTCCCTATATCACTCAAAATTATGAAACTACCTACATTCCCAAATTCCCTAGATTACCCAGATCTCAAAATCCCTAGACCTTTTAAATCCCTGGAGTATCTATATTTCCTAGATTCTCCGAATTTTCGAATTCTCAAAATCGAAGATTTCTCAATTCCCAAAATTATCTAGATTTTCAACATTCCGTAGAACCCCTAAATTTCAAAACCAAAAATTCCCTAAATTATGTAAAATCGGCACTCCGTAAATTCACAAGCCCCAAAATTCCCTGGACCTCGAAAACTAAAAAATTCCCAGATCCCAAAAACTCTCTAGATTCCCAAAATTCTTCAGATCCCCAAAATTCCCTAGCCCTAGAAAATTCCTAGATCCATCATATTTCCTAGATTTCAAAAATTCCCTAAATCCCGAAAATTCTCTAGATCCCCAAAACATCTTATATCCCCAAAATTCCTTAGTGCCCCAAAATTTCCTCGATCCCCAAAACCCCTTAGATCCCCAAAATTCTCTAGATCCACAAAATTCCTTAGATCCTCAAAATTCTCCAGATCCCCAAAATTTTCTCGATTCCAAAAATTCTCTAGATCCCCAAAATTCCCTAGATCCTCAAAATTCCCCAAATTCTCCAAATGTTCTCGATCCCAAAAATTGTCTAGATTCCCAAATTTGACACAAAAGTCGTAAAATTTGTAGGTAGAAAAGGTATTTTCGGTGAATAAAATTTACCGTTGCTAATAGTAGAAAATAAAGGTTAATCGAACACGTCAGTTGCAATCGCGTGGCAAATCAATTAAGACTAGCATGATACGTACGGCTAGACTATCTGATTAAAGATAGAAGGTCAGTATAAAAATAATCCAGAAATGCGGAAATGCTCGTTGCCGTCGAGACACGTTCCAGTCACCCTCCGGTTCTCGCATCGTTCCTCATTTCCTGCGAGCCACAAGGCAACGTCACGTTTCTTTTTATTGTATCAACAACTACCACGATGGCCGTCTAATTGATTTACGCCCTCCACCAGTCATCAGCCGGCTGAAGGAATCCTCGCGCAGAGCAATCCACGTGGCCTTGCGGGACGAGAAAAGGGTACTCGGGGATCAGACGATTCCGAGAAGAATGATGCGCGAAGGGACCATGATTGGATCAGAGCGACGAGTGTCAGACGAAAATTGCTCCGAGACGTTCTTTCTCGAGATGTTACGCTTTGGAAATTTCATTGTAAGCGAAACACGGCGCAGAGTAATTTAATAATGTACTTCCAGAGAATCTCGAAATTCAAATTACCCTTGAGGGAAATTTATTTACGATATTAGTCTCTGACAAAGATACAAATTATATCAAAATGGGGTTTACGAAATTGTGGGGTTAAGACACAGCCTATTATCGAACATAAAATTATACGGAATTCGAATCATTTTCAAGAGTTGTTGGGAAATATAGCTAACCTTTGATTATTCCATGTTTGACCATCACAATGTAGGTTACCTAGAATCTACCTACAACGGTAGCGTGACTCTCGAGCAGCCTTGAATATCGCATCGCTTTATATCGCGGTACACCGTTTCTAGAAAAGGCGGCCTTAAATTTGGCACGAAAGCCTGGCAATTATGG